>NC_069785.1:83029303-83329303 GCF_027406575.1 Nycticebus coucang
GTGAGTGTGATGCCCCAGCTCTTGTCATTCCCTAAGCATCCGAGAAGTGTAAGCCAAAGCCACCCTGAGATGTCGCCCTAACCCAAGAGAATAGCTCTCATGCAAGGCCTGAAGCTGCTGGCGGGGGGTGCAGAGAGAAGGAAACACATACACCGCCGGTGGGACTGCAAACTAGTCCTGCCTTTTTGGAAAGAAATATGGAGAATCCTCAAAGAGCTAAAAGTAGACTTTCTGTTTGATCTGGCAATCCCATTACTAGGTACCTACCCAGAAGAAAAAAAATCATTTTACCACAAGGACAGCTGCACTCAAATGTTTATAGCAGCCCAATTCACAATCACGGAAATGTGGAAACAACCTAAATGTCATCAATCCAGGAAGGGATTAATAAATGGTGGTATATGTATACCATGGAGTAGTATTCAGCCATAAAGAAAGATGGAGACTTTACCACTGTTGTATTTACCTGGAAGGATTTAGAGAACGTCCTCCTAAGAAAAGTATCACAAGATTGGGAAAACAACCATCCAGTGTACTCAGTATGAAACCTGCAGATCAACCTACATGCCCACACAGAGAAAAACACATTTGAATTCAAGAAGGGCGAGGGGCGGAGGAGCTGTGGTGAGCTCTCACTCAACTGCAACCTGGACTTTAACGTTTAATCAATGTAACCTATTCCTATGTGGCCTTATATTAATCTGAAATTAAGGAAAAAAAAAAAAAAGAGGCCAGCAGATAGGGTCTTCTGCGGGCCTCCGCCTGCAGGGCTGCTGGTCACACCTGTGCTGGGAAAGCTTCACGCTGTCCCCTGACTCTCCCGGGTTGGTATTGAAAACTTCAGGAACTGGGCTCCCAAGAGCCCAGCACACTGTTTCACACGTGGGAGACACGCATCAGCTCTGGCAGGTTGTTTTTTTTTTTTTTTTTTTTTTTTTTGGTGTTCTTGCCGTTTTTTGTCTGGGGCTGAGTTTAAACCCACTACCTCTGGTATATGGGGCTGGCGACCTACTCCTTGAGCCACAGGTGCCGCTCAGCTCTGGTAGTTTTAAAGTGTGGAAGGATGAGAGCGCTGTGGGACAGAAACCGGCGCCCAGATCGTGAAAGTTCCGCCGGCGCCCCCCGGCTCTACCCCGAGCCCCAGACCCTCCGCAGCTTCCGCGCAGCCTCTCCCCGCGGGCGCAGGGGAGCCGGGGAACATGATGTTCTCACTGGAGCTTTGCGTTCTGAGAGCGAAAATGACTTCTTGCTGTCTTTCCTCTTCCGGTTTAGGTGTTAATCCCTATTGCACAGGAGAAATTGATTTTCCAATTACCAAGAAATCCGCAGCTGCCACAGACAGGCAGCCCCTGCTCCCTCTGCAGCAGCAGAAAGTCCATTTCGCAGCAACTGGACTGTCCCGCGGCAAAGGCCTTGGTAAGATAAAATGAGGAGAACCCAGAAAAGAGGGGGAGCAGTGTCGGAAGAGGTCTTCCTAGTGTCTGTGTCCATTTCTGGGGAAAGAACCACCTCGGGAAAGGTCATCTGCCCAGTGGCGCCTTGTGCCAGACACGCAACAGGGGCCACCTCTGTGCTTCTAGGAGCCAACCTGTAGCCAGCATTTCACCCTGTAAACCCTGCACTCTGGCCCTATGCGGGTGGCTTTATGTCAAGGTAAGGAATTTGTGCAAGTTTTCCCTGCCAATAAGAAGTGGGTCTGGGACATGAAATCAGACCGTTATGATTCCAAAGCCTGTGCTTTTAACCCCTACGATATCGTAACTTTTTTTTTTTTTTTAAACCAACCTTGTCTCTAATTCTGCACACAAGCCCAGAAACAAAGGTATTTAGCCTCATTTTACCGTAGGATGTAGAGGCTTGGCAAGGTAAGTAGCTCAGTTCCTACATCTTAAATCCTAAGGGACCAGAATTTGAATGGATACCTCAGTCCATGAGGCATGAGCTTGCAGACTGGGAGCTAAGCAGATGTGAAGCCCATTGCCCCTACACACGTCCCCCAGGGCTGCCTCTGTTTCCCCTTCTGTCCCTTCTATAAGCCCCAGCTAAAGCACTCTGTGCCTCCTGCTGTCACCTGTGATCAGGCAGCACCCCTGTCCATAGTGCCTCACTCCCTCCCTTCTCTACCTCCGGAAACCTTGTTCCATCCCTCAAAAACCTTCCTAAAGCTCCCTTCTCCAGGAAGTTCTGATCCCTCTGACTGTGCACACCTTGCATTTTCCCCAGTGCCCACGGGGAGGAGTCTGCTTCTCTCCCGGTGCGCCCATCATATCCAGCAGTGTTGTTTATGTGGTGTCTCAACTCCTTGGCTGACATTCCCAGGGCATGCTCCACGGTTCAGTGATGTTTGCTTCTCTGCACACCATGCAGTAGATGTTCAGTAATTTCATTTCTCTCTTTTCCCTTCCCTTCCTTGAGTGACTATGGTTTTTATCCACATCTGGGAGTGTTGGTGTCCCAGTATCAGAAAAAGATGGCTTCCAAAGTGACTCCCCAAGGGCGGCGCCTGTGGCTCAAGGAGTAGTGCGCAGGCCCCGTATACCAGAGGTGGTGGGTTCTAGCCCGGCCTTGGCCAAAAACTGCAAAAAAAAAAAAAAAAAAGAAAGAAAGAAAAAAGACAAAGTGACTCCCTGGGCTGAGGACTCCCACGGTCTCTGTTTTTCTGTACTTCTGGGGTTACACAGGAACACTCTGGAGCCCTCAAACCCCTGCCAGGTCTGAGTCTCTGGGATTGGGACAGCAGGTGCTTCCTGCTTCCTGTCCTTGCTGCCTCATGCTCTGGAATTCCAGAGCCCTGGCATGAGGCCTTCAGGCCAGCAATGGCAGGCTATCGGTCAGTTGGTGGTAGCTCCCCAGAAGGTTGACTGGGAAGGATGGAGGGGCTCTATGCTATCAGAAAGGAGTGCTTTGGGTGGCTAGCAGTGTTGTGGGGGCTGCTGTGTGAGACACAGCTATTGCCTCTGCTCACTGAGCCCCTGGATATTTATGAGGCATGTGGACCATTAATCAGGTTCTCCAGGGAAACAGAACCAATTGTGTGAGAGAAACTAATTTGTTACAAGGAATTGGCTCACAGGGTTATGGAGACAGGTGAGTCCTGAGATCTGCAAAGTGAGGTCCAGTCTGAGTCTGAAGGCCCTAGAGTCAGGAGAGGTAATGATGCAGTCCCAGTCCGAAGGCTATAGGCCTGAGATCCAGGCAGATGCTCCAGTGGCAGCGTGAGGGGAGGGAGAAGGCTGGCATCGAGTCCACAGGCAGGCAGGGAGGGTTCTTTCTTAGGAGCAGTCAGCCTTCTTGCTCCATTCAGACCTTCAGTTGATTGGACAAGGGTCACCCATATGATGGAGGGTACTTGCTTTGGCTACTGACTTAATCATCAATCTCACTCAAAAGAATAACGTCTGACTCAGTGGCCCCAGCCAGTGGATACAAAACATTAACCATCACAGACATCCAGGCATGATTTCATCTTGTCTTCATGACAGCTCTCCAAGGAAGGTGGAGAGGGCTTATCAGAGAAGGTCTGCTTCTGGAAGAGAGGAAGGGAGAGTGTGCCTCACAGTGGGTGGGCAGCTGGGAGGGGCTGAGAGCTTCAGTCCCCGGGGCATTTTCTTGAGAAGCTCAGTCCATTAATGTGGCAGCCGCAGGCCAGCCAGAGGGAGGGTGGTCCACAGAAGAGGAGCTGGGCGTCCAGGGAAGCTAGTGGAAAACAGACACGCAGGCCCTGCTCACTGCCTGCCAGGACACCGGCTACATGTTCTATGTGGATTTAATTGTAAAGAGGTATACAACCATGAGAGTAAGTACTGTTAAGAACTACCTTTTGACCAGGCCAGGTAACTCACGCCTGTAATTCTAGCACTCTGGGAAGTCATAGCAGGAGTTTTGCTTGAGCTCATGAGTTCCAGATCAGCCTGAGCAAGAGACAGACCCCATCTCTACTAAAAATAGAAAAATTAGTCAGGTGCAGTGGTGGATACCCATAGTCCCAGCCACTCAGGAGGCCAAGGTAAGAGGATTCCTTGATCCCAGGAGTTTGAGGTTGATGTGAGCTAGGGTGACAAAAGGGAGACTGTCTCAAAATAATAATCATCATCATCATCATCCACCTTATACAGGTGAGGAAACCAAAGCTCATAGCAGGTAAACGGACTTCCCAAGGCTATCTACATAGCAGCAGCAGGATGCAAATGTAGCTTCTGCGGAGCCCGCCTCCTGCCTCGTCTGCCCAGGCCTTCCCTGGCAGGGCGGGCCTTAGAGTCAGCCGCCCATGTCTCTGGTTCTGGCTGCCACATCCCAGGTCTCAGAGAGCAGGGACCGTGAAGCTACCTCCACACTCACAGCTGGTGTGCCTTCTTCAGGGGGACGTGCACCCCTAGGCCCAAAGTCTTTCAAGTCATAGGATGTGGAAAGCAATGAACAGTCTCTAGGTTTGTAATAATGAGAAGAAAGCTTCACAAGGCGCTTTTCTAAGTGCTCTCATAGTTTACTCTTCAAAACAGCTAGGTAGGCCCTGTGATTTTGCATTTGAGGAAACTGAGGCACAGAGGGACTATGTCACTTCCCCAATATCACCAGCTGATAATTAGCACAGTCAGGAGAACAAGCCAGACAGCTGGGCTCCAAAGTCTGGGCTCTGACCCCCTGGCTATATTACCCACCACCCCATGTCTGGCGTTAGGGAGGATCTCAGTAAACATGTCTTTGGGTGAACACAGTCTGAGAGAGCATTCCTGGCGGTTGGCTTTCCAATCTCTGCTTGAGACTTTGGTTATGGGGACTCGTCTTTGGGGCAGCGTGGTCTGTGAGGTTATCCTGCATCCACCTTGTGGAGGAGCCCCAGTGAGTGTTTGGCCACTGGCCTGTAGGAGGATGGGATACAGTGAGCCCCTCCACACCAGAGCTGCCACAGTGCTTACCCCACAGGCCCTTAGGAGGGAGGCGTCTGCTCCCCCTCCTTGGCAGAGCCCTCCCCACCTCATGGGACTCACTGCCCACCGTGCTTCCTTCTTGAAGGGCACTTCAAGACCCACGCGGTCGTTGAGCACAGCCCAGCTTGTGCAGCCCTCTGGGGGCCTCCAGGCTTCTGTCATCTCCAACATCGTGCTGATGAAGGGCCAGGCCAAGGTAAGAAAGGGCTGTTGCCGACAAGAAATCCTGGAGCGGCACCAGTCTCTGAGGGGCTGCGGGGATTGTGGTGCATCAGAGGCGTGGTATCTTTTCAGCTCAGAACCAGCTGAGTTCCAGAGATATACATTTTTCTAATTAGTCAAAGTGATCATTTTCTTTCAAAAGATATAATTCCCCAGCAACTCCCTCAATACTGTCAAAGCCATTTGCTGATTTATTCCTGGGAGGATATTTTCTAGGACTTTATTTTACCTGATATGTAAACCTGAATTGTTTACATAGACTTCTGGATCTTAATTTTGCCTCCACCATTCAGATGACAGCATAAGAAAGCATAAACCCAGCATTTTTAAACATATGTGCTACCTGCTACATGTGGGTGACTCAGTGGTCTGTGATGCTTTGCTGTCAGCTGGAGCTTCTAGAAGAGTCAGAACTAATTCTGGCTCTCTCTAGATGGGGAAGCACCATACTGATCTCTGCTGCACGCTTGAGACATATCAAAAGCAGGAATGAAAATATTGGGGTAAGCCAGATGTGGTGGCTCAGGCAAGCAGTCCCAGCACTTTGGGAGGCCAAGAGGGGAGGACAGTTGAGGCCAGGAGTTTGAGACTAGCCTGGGAAACATAGCAAACTTCCTGTCTCTGAAAAATTTTTTAACAATTAGCTGGATATAGTGGCGGGTGCCTGTAGTCCCAGCTACTTGAGAGGCTAATGCAGGAGGATGGCTCAAGCCCAGGAGTGTGAGGTTGCAGTGAGTTGTGATGATGCCACTGCTCTCCAGCGTGTGAGACTGAGCAAGACACTGCCTCAAAAAAGAAGAGAAGAAAAAGGGTATCACTGATAATGGGGACCCAAGATGTTTCTTTGCACTGTCTGCGAAACAATCTACTTCATGCGTGGGATTGACATGCACGCTCAAATAGCTAGAAGAGATACAGGCAGTTTCTGAAAATGTTCTCAGAGCAGCCCACGTAACCCAGCTGCTGAAATAATGCAAGAGCAGCTTCTTTAATCTAACATGGTTTGGGTCTGTGGTCGGAGTGGAGCAGCTAACTGCTGCTTATGATCTCAGCAGGGGTGCAGCCTCCACACACCTGAGCTCTCTGCCCCTCTGTCTCCTGTTCTCCTGGGAACTCTGCAGGGAAAAGCGAGAGAAGGCAGATGTGAGAAACATCAGGATGAACATTCCTTTAATCACAAGGGAGCAACTGTCTCCTATGTCCACTCTCTCTGAATAGCCCCACTTTCCAATTAGCGAATCATAATGCTTTCCCCCCTTGAATTTAGGTAGAATTGACTTTTAAATTTTTTGCAATGCTCAAAAGAAAGCAAAATGGAAAGAGGGCAGTAAAACTCGTGCAAAGATGACCAGAAATGGGTTAAACGATCTTGGTGCATAGAAAATATACATTCATTAAATAATCTTTCTGAAGCCCAGAGATGGAAGGAGACAAATTGTTTGGTCTAGGAAGATTGGAGAACAGAATAGGGGTGATGAATTCAGAAATAAGGTAGCTTCCCACTATCCAGCGGACATTACTACCCCAAGACCTTGCCAGTGACGGGACGACTGGTAGCAGTGAGGCTGGAGGTGACAGCAGGAGGAGGAATAAGCTAGAAGGACCAGCAAGTGCTGAGGGTGGGGCCAAAATGAAATCACATGATAAAACCAGCTGCCAAGACCCAGAATTTGTGCTTTGCAAGGGCAGCTCCTTCAATCCAACAGCCCCACTGTTAACTCCCACAGAGACTGGGAGGTTCCGGGACTTGCCCAAGGTTAGTGGGCAGCTAAGCCAAGATGAGGGCCTAAGACCACCTGATTCCAGGCCTTGTTTGTGAGCATGATGCCACCCTGCCTTGCCAGGATACACTGGACTTTGAGCCCAGGGTTGTAGTTTTACAGCCAGCCTGAGGCTAGTGGCCCATAGGGGAGCCCCAAAGTGCATCCAAGTCCACATTTCCCTTCAGCAGGTGCTGTGCCTGGGTGCCACTTGTCCTGCCTGCTGGGAACACACACCACCTTCTCCAGAGCTTAGCACGGACCCCCATCCACAAGGCTCACTCACCACCTTCCCCAGAGCTTAGCACGGCCTCCCATCCATATGGCTCACACACCTCCTTTCCCAGAGCTTAGCACAGACCCCCCATCCACATGGCTCACTCACCACCTTCCCCAGAGCGTAGTACGGACCCCCATCCACATGGCTCACTGACCACCTTCCTCAGAGCTTAGCACAGCCCCCCATCCACATGGCTCACTCACCACCTTCCCCAGAGTTTAGCACGGCCCACCATTCACATGGCTCACTCACCACCTTCCCCAGAGCTTAGCACGGCCCCCCATTCACATGGCTCACTCACCACCTTCCCCAGAGCTTAGCACAGACCCCCATCCACCTGGCTCACACACCACCTTTGCCAGAGCTTAGCACAGCCCCCCATCCACATGGCTCACACACTACCTTCCCCAGAGCTTAGCACGGACCCCCATCCACATGGCTCACTCACCACTTCCCCAGAGCTTAGCGCGGCCCACCATTCACATGGCTCACACACCACCTTCCCCAGAGCTTAGCACGGCCCCCCATCCACATGGCTCACACACCACCTTCCCCAGAGCTTAGCACGGCCCCCCATCCACATGGCTCACTCACCACCTTCCCCAGAGCTTAGCACAGACCCCCATCCACCTGGCTCACATACCACCTTCCCCAGAGCTTAGCATGGACTCCCATCCACCTGGCTCACACACCACCTTCCCCGGAGCTTAGCACGGCCCCCCATCCACCTGGCTCACACACCACCTTCCCCAGAGTTTAGCACGGCCCACCATTCACATGGCTCACACACCACCTTCCCCAGAGCTTAGCACGGCCCCCCATCCACATGCCTCACTCACCACCTTCCCCAGAGCTTAGCACGGCCCCCCATTCACATGGCTCACACACCACCTTCCCCAGAGCTTAGCATGGACTCCCATCCACCTGGCTCACACACCACCTTCCCCAGAGTTTAGCACGGCCCCCCATCCACCTGGCTCACACACCACCTTCCCCGGAGCTTAGCACGGCCCCCCATCCACCTGGCTCACACACCACCTTCCCCGGAGCTTAGCACGGCCCCCCATCCACCTGGCTCACACACCACCTTCCCCGGAGCTTAGCACGGCCCCGCATCCACATGGCTCACACACCACCTTCCCCAGAGCTTAGCACGGCCCCCCATCCACATGGCTCACTCACCACTTCCCCAGAGCTTAGCGCGGCCCACCATTCACATGGCTCACTCACCACCTTCCCCAGAGCTCAGCACGGACCCCCATCCACATGGCTCACTCACCACTTCCCCAGAGCTTAGCGCGGCCCACCATTCACATGGCTCACTCACCACCTTCCCCAGAGCTTAGCACGGCCCACCATTCACATGGCTCACACACCACCTTCCCCAGAGCTTAGCACGGCCCCCCATCCACATGGCTCACTCACCACCTTCCCCAGAGCTTAGCACAGACCCCCATCCACATGGCTCACACACCACCTTCCCCAGAGCTTAGCACGGCCCCCCATCCACATGGCTCACTCACCACCTTCCCCAGAGCTTAGCACAGACCCCCATCCACCTGGCTCACATACCACCTTCCCCAGAGCTTAGCATGGACTCCCATCCACCTGGCTCACACACCACCTTCCCCGGAGCTTAGCACGGCCCCCCATCCACCTGGCTCACACACCACCTTCCCCAGAGTTTAGCACGGCCCACCATTCACATGGCTCACACACCACCTTCCCCAGAGCTTAGCACGGCCCCCATCCACATGCCTCACTCACCACCTTCCCCAGAGCTTAGCACGGCCCCCCATTCACATGGCTCACACACCACCTTCCCCAGAGCTTAGCATGGACTCCCATCCACCTGGCTCACACACCACCTTCCCCAGAGTTTAGCACGGCCCCCCATCCACCTGGCTCACACACCACCTTCCCCGGAGCTTAGCACGGCCCCCCATCCACCTGGCTCACACACCACCTTCCCCGGAGCTTAGCACGGCCCCGCATCCACATGGCTCACACACCACCTTCCCCAGAGCTTAGCACGGCCCCCCATCCACATGGCTCACTCACCACTTCCCCAGAGCTTAGCGCGGCCCACCATTCACATGGCTCACTCACCACCTTCCCCAGAGCTTAGCACGGACCCCCATCCACATGGCTCACTCACCACTTCCCCAGAGCTTAGCGCGGCCCACCATTCACATGGCTCACTCACCACCTTCCCCAGAGCTTAGCACGGCCCACCATTCACATGGCTCACACACCACCTTCCCCAGAGCTTAGCACGGCCCCCCATCCACATGGCTCACTCACCACCTTCCCCAGAGCTTAGCACAGACCCCCATCCACATGGCTCACTCACCACCTTCCCCAGAGCTTAGCACGGCCCCCCATCCACATGGCTCACTCACCACCTTCCCCAGAGCTTAGCACAGACCCCCATCCACCTGGCTCACATACCACCTTCCCCAGAGCTTAGCATGGACTCCCATCCACCTGGCTCACACACCACCTTCCCCGGAGCTTAGCACGGCCCCCCATCCACCTGGCTCACACACCACCTTCCCCAGAGTTTAGCACGGCCCACCATTCACATGGCTCACACACCACCTTCCCCAGAGCTTAGCACGGCCCCCATCCACATGCCTCACTCACCACCTTCCCCAGAGCTTAGCACGGCCCCCCATTCACATGGCTCACACACCACCTTCCCCAGAGCTTAGCATGGACTCCCATCCACCTGGCTCACACACCACCTTCCCCAGAGTTTAGCACGGCCCCCCATCCACCTGGCTCACACACCACCTTCCCCGGAGCTTAGCACGGCCCCCCATCCACCTGGCTCACACACCACCTTCCCCAGAGTTTAGCACGGCCCACCATTCACATGGCTCACACACCACCTTCCCCAGAGCTTAGCACGGCCCCCATCCACATGCCTCACTCACCACCTTCCCCAGAGCTTAGCACGGCCCCCCATTCACATGGCTCACACACCACCTTCCCCAGAGCTTAGCATGGACTCCCATCCACCTGGCTCACACACCACCTTCCCCAGAGCTTAGCACGGCCCCCCATCCACCTGGCTCACACACCACCTTCCCCAGAGCTTAGCACGGCCCCCCATCCACCTGGCTCACACACCACCTTCCCCGGAGCTTAGCACGGCCCCCCATCCACCTGGCTCACACACCACCTTCCCCGGAGCTTAGCACGGCCCCGCATCCACATGGCTCACACACCACCTTCCCCAGAGCTTAGCACGGCCCCCCATCCACATGGCTCACTCACCACCTTCCCCAGAGCTTAGCATGGCCCACCATTCACATGGCTCTCCTGTCAAGTATCTGCCCACCTGATCCCTGAGGGGCCTGGAAAAGGGCTGGCAGTTTGCCTTTACTGTGGGGCAGGGTGATAATCCTAGCCGGCTTGGCCTAAGGCAGATCTCCTATGAGCACGGGTCCTGTGACAATGGTGTCACTGCTTCAAGGGGCCTGTCCAGGAGCCACACCACTGGCTACCTGGCACACTTGTGAGGTGGACCCAGAGACCTAGTCTCTGGCTGGCTTTTGTGCTTTTTTTTTATTTTTATTTTTATTTTTATTTAATCATAGCTGTGTACATTAGTATGATCATGGGGCACAATACACTTGTGCTTTTATTCCGCAACTTGTAGCTCTTGAGCACCTGCCAGAGGCCAGACAGTGACAGACAAGATGCGATTACAATTGCTGCCTTCAGGGAGGGAAGTCCAAAAAGCAGCTAACTGAGCCCCATACTTTTTTGGGAACCGTGGCTCTCTCATCCTTAGCAGAATGAAGCAAGCTGTATGTGTTTCCTTCGCTGCTCTCTGGGTGTGATTGGGTACCCTGTGAACCCACTGCAGGTCTGTGGGGAGGGGTTCCCTGCCGTGGCCCTCACTGCTTGGTCTGTCCGTGTCTGGCCTCTCCACTGCCTTCTGGTTGCTCTTGCAGCTGGGACCATCTGCTGAGCCCTGAGCTTTTCCGCCCAGAGCCACCTGCACAATCCCAGGATGCGTTTGTTGGTTCATGGAAAGGACCTGGGATAATGACAGGGAGAATGATGGCCTGGGTTGTTGGGGTGGGGGAGCAGAGCACATGATTAGAGGGACATCCCTGAGAAGGGGACTGAGGGGTCCTTTGGTAGGAGAAGGAGTGCTTCTCCCTTGGAAGCTACCAGTCACTGATGTTTCATTGTTCCTTCGAGGTAGCTTATTTTATTTTCACATGCAACCCTGTGAGTTGGGTGATATCACCATCATTTTACAAAGGTGGAAATGGGCTCAGAGGCAGGAAGTAATTACCCTGGAATCGCCAACTGGAGGGACACAGTGAGGGTGCTGGTCTCCATCCAGGCTGCTCTGAGTGGGGAACGTCCAGACTCAACCCAGCCTGCCTGGCCTTCCTGTGACTGCTCGGGCTGTCCTTTGTTAAGCTCCCTGAAGTTGTGAGACTAGGGGCACCAACCTTTCTTCCTGATGCCCTGTGGAGGGGTGAGGCAGGCCCTCAGAAAACACTGGCCAGTGAAAAGCACAGCACACTCCTAAAGCCCACCTTCTCTTCCCTCCCCAGGGCCTGGGATTCAGCATCGTTGGGGGAAAGGACAGCATTTATGGTCCCATTGGGATTTACGTCAAAACCATCTTTGCAGGGGGAGCAGCTGCAGCTGATGGAAGGCTGCAAGAAGGTAGGTTCCCAGCCCTTCTTGGACCACAGTGGAGGAGTCAGAAGCTGAATCCAGAATCGCGAGGCCGTAGAAAATACAGGGAATGCAAACTTTTCTTGAGCTTTCAGAATCCAGCCTGCATGGATTCCAGGGTCTGTAGGAGTTAGGGATATCCCTCCAGGGGCGCCGTCACAACTGGCATGCTGGGGTATATGTTTGCACACCCAGCCTCTGGTGCCATCTGCCCAGAGCTGGGTCTGTAGCCCTATGGCCAGCCTGGAGCTGAAGTCTGACCTCCCTTCCCGTACCCCATCCTCTCTGTTGCC
This sequence comes from Nycticebus coucang, assembly GCF_027406575.1. NCBI lineage: Eukaryota > Metazoa > Chordata > Mammalia > Primates > Lorisidae > Nycticebus > Nycticebus coucang. The sequence continues at coordinate 83,041,497 of NC_069785.1, forward strand.
TTTGCCTCCGTCGCTGGAATCCATTAACATCCCTGCTCCTTCCTTCTCTTTCTCCTCCCTACCCACAACCAGAGGGAGACAGGTCTAATGCTCCTAACAGGTGAGTCCAGTAAACATTCTCTAAGAGCCGCCAGGAGTTCTTCTAGGCCCTAGGCACATGTGTAGAGAGAATCGAACAGAATCCTTCCTTTGAAGAGCTCTTGGTCTGCCAGTTGAGGGGTCCTCTGCTGCACCCCTCCACAGCCCCTCTCCTCTCAGTTACTCCCTCTCAACTCCCTCACACCTGCCTAGGACAGAGGCCCTGGACTGAAAGTGAGGCTGCCTGTCTTCTGTCCTCCTCCTCACCCCTACTCCACCCCGAGTCATGCCTGGATTACTGGACTTGGCCCAAGGAGATCAGGTTTCAGATCAGGAGGCAAAGCTCAGGGGCGGGTAGTCATGGATGGAGGTGGCCACTGCAGGCCAGGGATGGGATCACACACGGGTCGGCCAAGAGGGAAGTGACTTCCCAGCATCCTCACTGTTTGTCAGGGCAGTCTCTGTAAGCCACGCTGGGAGCCCACCACCTCTCCTATCCTAACTTCTTTAGGGCAAGGTGGGCACACCACAGCCTGTGGGGTTTTTATATAGCTCACAAAGGCAAGTTTTCACATTTCTAAGTCGTTGAAAAATTTAAGTCTTTTTTGGTTCTTCTGTGCCATGTAAAACTTAAATGCCACTTACATTTCAGTGTCCATAGAAAAGCTTTCTTGGGACACCAGCATGCTCATTGGTGTGCTGTCGTCTGGGGCTGCTTTGGGGTTACAATAGCAGTGTCGAGCTGTTGTGCCAGAGATGGAGTGGCTCGAAAAGATGGAAATATTTACCATCTGGCTCTTTATAGGAAAAGTTTGCTGACCCCAACACTGTGTAGCATTATGCATGTGGGTTTTATTGTGTGGATGGAGGGAAGCCTTTGACTGGGGTTTTCAGAGGATTTGGGAAGCAGAAATGGCAGGACCAAGGAGGAGGCTGCTGCGAGAGCCAGGCTGCAGCTCAGCTCGGAGGACCTGCCCGAGACAGTCGCTGGAGAACAGAGGGAGAAGTGAGAGAAGTGACAGAAACCCAGTGAAGGTGGCCAAGGGAGGCCGGTCAGAGGAATCCTGAAGGTTTCTGGTCCTAGGAACCTAGGGAATGAGGATGCTTTAGATAAAGAAAGGGGAGGACGAGAAGGAGGAGGAGGTGGAGGTTAGGAAGGAGGAGAAAGAGGAGAGGGAGGAATGGGTTTCAGGCCTGCATGGGAGGGCCATGTCCCAAGGTGACCACGAGGTGGAGCTGCTGAGCAAGGGAATGAAAATCTGGGCCCTGCTCAGGAAAGGAGTTAGAGCTGAGCCAGACTTCTGGGCCATGGTCTCGGGGAAAGTAGCTAAGTCACAGAGCCAATGAGAGAGACAGGAAGAGAGGAGGCGAGAGAGCCCAGGCGTGCCTCGAGGGGAATAGCTAAATCAAGAGGCAGGTGGAGAAGAGCCAAGGAGAGGAAAGAACATGGGGCCAGAACCGGGAGAGTCTGCCATCCTTTATTACCCTTTGTTATTTTTCTGCTTGAACAAAAGGTGGAGGAGGAGTTGAAGTGGCAAGAAAAGAGAGTATTGTATTTTGTTTTATTTCCTGAATGTGACCTTGCCCAAGCCAAGTTGTTTTTTGTTTTGTTTTGTTTTGTTTTTTTCCCCTGACTATTTCTCAGACATCACCCTCCCTTTCTGGCCTCCATCTCCCCATTCACTGTCCTTTTCCCCTCCTCCTCCCCTGCCTCTTCCTCTGTGTAAAGCATCCTCTTTCTCTAGTTTACTAGGAGAAACTGTCCAGATTCCTCTGACTGGCCCTGCACTTGCCACCTCTGTTCCATCTCTGTCACTACTCATTTCTGAGTTAGTTAATAACAAGCAAAAAATGGAGAATTTCAATGAGCCAAGACATTTAGCTTATACATAATTCCTGATTCTAGCCTCAAAACCGGCCAAATCATCTTTTGTAATTTCTTTCAATAGTAAAGTTTTTGAATGTTTCATTTTTATTCCCTTTCAAAAAGTGATGGTGTAAGCTTTATTTGGTAAAACCTAGGCCAATCACCTTTCCCCAGATATAAAGAAACAAAGGACACTCCAAAGAGCCCAGAGCTGGGCTACGTAGATATTCTAGGCCAGCCCTGGTGGCTCATGCCTGCAATCCCAGCACTCTGGGAGGCCGAGGTGGGAAGATTGCATGAGGACAGGAGTTTGAGACCAGGCTGAGCAACTGTGAGACCCCCTTGTCTAAAAGATTGGACATTCTGAAATATGTTTTCTATCCTTCTATCCTTCCTTCAGCACCCATTTAATTATATTTTGATTTTTTTTAATGTGTCTATTTTCACTCTCACACTTGGAGTCTATCAAGGCAGGGACTGGCTCCTTTCATTTTTCACTTTGGTTCCAGCAACCTAACACATAGAGTTGATTTGACCACTCTCCCCACCCTGCCTCCACCCTTTGTCTCCAACATGTAGATGTATTAAATAAAATAGCACAGCAGACTCAAAAGAAAGAAATGGAGATGTCCAGCTGCTAGAAAACAGTAACAAAAAACCTTTTAAATCTAAGTCTGGGCTCGGTGCCCATAGCATAGTGGTTATGGTGCCAGCCACATACACTGAGAGTGGTTGGGTTCGAACCTGGCCTGGGCCATCTAACCAACTGCAACAGAAAAAATAGCCAGGCATTGGGGTGGGTGCCTATAGTCCCAGCTGCTTAGGAGGCTGAGGCAAGAGAATTGCTTAAGTCCAAGAGTTTGAGATTGCTGTGAGCTATGACACCACAGCACTTTACCAAGAGTGATATAGTGAGACTGTGTCTCAAAAAAAGAAAATCTAAGTCTGGCAAACTCAGGAGTTAATGAAATGGTGGCCCAGAGGGCTGCTGAGCTAGAAACTGAATGCCCACATAGGGACCGGGGACAGGGCCGTGGGTCTGTGTGAGGCCCCAAGAACCTAGCTCCCAGAAATTAAAAAGAAAAAAAAGCATAGTCATTGAAATAAAAACCTCAGTGGATGGATTTACCAGAAAATTAGATGCAACTGTAAGGAAAATTAGTGAACTAGAAATTATACAGTAGGCCACGAGACCAATGAAGAGAAAGATGAGCATTAAGGAAAAATGGAGATTAAGATAAAAAAGTTCAAAACACATCTGACAGGAACATTTAGAAAGAAAGGAGAGCAATAATGCATGTATGCAAAGAGATAGTGGATTAGGATTTTTCAGAATTGATTAAAGACATGAAACTTCAGCTCAAGGAAGCACAAAGAATTTCCTTCCACCCCAGCTCATCATGGTGAAACTGTATAATTTCAGAGACAAATGAAAAAAATCATAAAATAAACCAGAGAAAACATGTGGATTATAAACATGGAGCCATGATTAGATGACAGCAGGTTCATCAGTAATAATCAGGCTCAGAGGTGAGCGTGAAAATACTGTTCACATCTGAGTTGCCCAGCATAGGGTTGGAGACAGAGAAAGTGCTCTCTGTTTGTGGGTTGGATAAATTGAATAAGATGGAAAAAGTGGTTTTCTAGCCACATAAAAATAGATTTCTGGACAGAGAGAAAAAGAAAAAACTATTCTTCTAGGAGTATAGAGTTGTGAAGAAAGAGCTCAGAGTCAAAATATCCAAGCTCAAATTTTTTGCTGCGTGACCTGGGACTTGTTTGCCTGTGTTGCCTCCTGAACATACCATAGTCAACCCACATCTACTGAGCACTCTGCAGCCCTCACCCAGCATCAGTCTGGAGATGGTACCATGTAATAAGACGAAGCCCCTGGCCCCAACAAGCTGCCAGCCTGGCCAGGAGGGACTTTTTTAGATCACTGATCACACCCAGCAGACAAGTGCCGTGACAGTAGCAGGTATAGGAGGAGGTAAAGATCACAAGGGGTGGGAGAAGAAGGCAGGAAGTATCCGTTTTAGTTGGGAAAACAACATGGAATGAGCATTTAAGTGCGCAGACCATGCAGAAAACGCTGGTCTTTGTGCATCAGAAAGTGGTGCATGGGAGCAAAGACGCAAGGGTCAGTGAGGCAGGAGGGACAGAGGTAAAGCCAGGAGGTGGGCAGGGCCCAAGCAGGCTGGGGCTGTGTGCCTGGCCTGGAAGCCTGGATTTCACCCAGGAAGATACAAGGTGCCAGAGAAGCCCATCGTTGATGCCCTGCTTGCCTTGCAGGCAGGGAACACCAGAGGAAAACGTGTTCTTCTCAACATTTGTGCATCACACAAAAAGCTTGGCAGGTAGGGAGGCTAGAGTTCAAGGTAAGAATAGTACCCTCTGATCGGGCAACACTCTTCTTAGCTATAATTTCTTTCTCAACAGGTGATGAAATTCTGGAACTCAATGGTGAATCGATATCTGGACTAACACATCAGGACGCTTTGCAGAAGTTCAAGGTGACTGTTTCTTTTCAATATATGCCAAACTCTAGGGCTTTTAGGCAAAGGAACCAACCACTCAGCACCCAAACCTACGAATTCAAACTGTGGGGTCCTTTACACGGGGCACCCTGCCAGTGCCAACATTGGCATGGTGTTTAAAAAAGACCTTACTCAGAAAGTAAGGGTGTAATGAAGGTTGTTTAGGGGCATTTTCAACTATTTAAAATTTATAGAACTTAAAAACATTCTGTGTATTTGTATTGATATATTTACAAATATTAATAATGGCAATCACTAAAAGATATTTGCAGTCTCCATCTAGTTAGTTCAACACAAGCCTCCAGCCGTCCCTCCATCCATCCGACATATATATCGTTTATGTGTGTGTATATATATAAATATGTCAGATATCTAAGTACTATGTCACATCCATGCATACACACCCGTATTTATGTACTCTGCCCATGCACACTCAGCCGCATTTCCTCAGAGAGTATTTCACTACTGTTCGTAATAAGGCCAGTTTTCTTCACCTCTCCCTGGATCACTGCTAGACCTTGTAGCCTTCTCCCTTTTCTTTCAGCAAGCCAAAAAGGGGCTCCTCACTCTCACCGTGAGAACCCGCCTGATGACACCCTCCTCCCTGTGCAGCCACCTGTCTCCCCCGCTGTGCCGCTCTCTGAGCTCCAGCACCTGCATCACCAAGGATGGTAGCTCCTTTGCCTTGGAAAGTCCTCTGGCTCCTGCCAGCACTACCAAGCCCAATTACAGAATCATGGTGGAAGTTTCTCTGCAGAAAGGTAGGTGTGCTGTGATAGGAGGACTCCACCACCCTCCTCTGCCACCCTACTCCACCTGCTGCCTGGGCCTCCCAGCGCTGACCGAGCCATCCAGGCTGTCCTCATTTGGAGTTGTTCCAGGAGCAGGGCAGGGTGTGGTCTTCTGGCAGATTTTATGGCCGTTGCTAGGCTAGACTTGGCAGCCAGGTCCTGTCCTCTACATAGAAAAGCTCAAGACACACTTTTAAAACCCAATGCTCTGGTGCGGGATTAGAATTAAACAAAACAAAGATGAATCACGAGCAACACTGCACCACCTCCTCCCTCTGCTCCTGGCAGAAATAGTGGACCAGGAGCTGTAGCTCTGCAGTTGACCCTACGTATGCTAAGAGACCTTGGGCAGGTCACAGCGCCTTTCCTGGGCCTCCTTCTTACCCAGAGCAGGAGAACTGAGGTTCTTCCTAGTTCTGGCATGTGGGGAACAACAGCCAGCTGGATGTTCCCTAGTCCCTGGGATTTCAGTATCAAGAACGAGTATTGAAACCAAGTCAAGCTGATGACAGATCACTCCCTCACCACAGGTACAAAGCATTAACATAGTATATACACATTTGTTTCAGGACAAAAGTAAAAGATAGAGTCTCCAAGACTGAGACAGCCTCCCCCCCGACTCCTGGGAGCAGAGAGGAGACCCAAGTCTGAGCACAAACTGTCCTTTATAAGCTCACTCATTTGTTCTGCCTCCCCCCGTACAGGATTGGCTGTTGATTCCCACCTTTTGGGATGATTGACAGGTTGCGGTTACATAACTAACTCCTTATTAGGTGTGGTCATCTCCCAAACTTTCCTGAAGAAATCTGCCATGTAAATTGTATGGTATTGAGCCCAGGTCAGATTAAAGTCACTAGAGGGTCCTCACTGTGTGTTCTGACCTCTCACGAGGTGACAGTCCCTAGCCACAATTTTGCTTCCCAGCTGCAATTTGGTTCCTGCATTCTGCCCCTAGCCACTTCCCCACCACCTGTTTAACTTCTCCCAGACCTAACAGACACATTTGTAAAAGTAGGAATTAGCCTGCCAAGCCCTTGTTCCTGGCTCTCCTATGACCTCCATTCTCAGTGCAGGATAAAACCCCTTCACTGATACACCCTCCCTCGCTGAGCCCAGTTTATCCTGCCCAGGACCTGTCACATCCTCGCCTGAGGCTGTCTGTGCAGGCCACATCCCTGGCCTTCTGGTCCTGCAGCGTGGCTTGCTTCCTTTTGGACTGGGCGTGTGCTCTGGCTATTTCTGCCTCTTGGTGCTCTGCCCCAACTCCTCATCCCTAGTTCAGACTTGTCACTTGTGTTTTGGCCTAAATGTCTTCTCTGAGGCCTGAAGTGGCCATCCCTCACTTTCTAGCACATTTCCCATTAACTCTCCATGTAATACTTATCACTCTCTGATACGTCCCTCCTCCCTCCATCTCTCCTTTTCTCTCTCTCGGACCTTCCCACCTTCCCAGGCTTTCCCCATTTGACCTTACTCTCCCTGGTCTGCCCACACGGCCCTGACCCTAGAACAGTGCCTGCCCAGAGAGAGTGGGAGGAATGAAGCCACAGGAAGCAGGGGGCACTGCCTGACCTGCAGAGGGCGCTGTGGGACCTGAGGGAGCCATAGGCCCTGGGAAAGCTCACCAGATCTCCACCCTCCTGCCTTCCAGAGGCTGGTGTGGGCCTGGGCATCGGCCTGTGCAGTGTCCCCTACTTCCAGTGTGTCTCGGGCATCTTCGTTCACACACTGTCGCCGGGGTCTGTGGCACATCTGGACGGACGCCTTCCGTATGTCTTCACTTCTGTTTCTGAGTAGACGCCTGGCTTAGAGTACCAGGAGCTCGACTGGGCGGTGAGGCATTTGGAACCAGCTAGGCATGGCTCAGAGCCTCGTTCCTCACCCTGTGGTCCCTGGGCCAGCATCATTGACGTTGCTTCGGAGTTTTGTAGAAAGGCAAAATCTCAGATGCCCTGGCCCACACTTGTGAGCCAAAATCTGTGTCCTAACAAGGCCCCTGTGAATTTGTGTGCATATCTCGGTTTAAGAAGCATCATCTCAGACTGGATGCAGTGGCTCCCATCTGTAATCCTAGCACTTTGGGAGGCTGAGGCTGGTAGATTACTTGAGCTCAGGAGTTTGAAACCAGTCTGAGCTAGAGTGAGACCCCCGTCTCTAAAAAATAGCCAGGCATTGTGGTGGGGGCCTGTGGTCCCAGTTACTGGAGAGGCTGAAGCAAGAGGATTGCTTAAGCTTCAGAGTTTGAGGTTGCTGTGAACTATGATGCCATGGCACTTTACCAAGGGTGACAGAATGAGTGTCTGTCTGTCTGTCTGTCTGTCTATCTATCAAAGCATCATCTCAGAGACTACCAGTCCAAGACATAAACCATGAAGATAAGCACAATTTAATTCAGATTTTACAATATAGAATTTACAGTGACATAAATGTGCGCTTGGATGAGGTTTACTTGTGAATTCTAAATGGAAAATAGTTTGATTTTTAAAAAATTAGTAGTATAAATATGGTTTCTTGCTGGCATAAGTAAGTTATTTACAGGTACTCCAGATATATTTCTTTACAATAACTTCTAAGAGAAGTACATATCTAAATGTTCTTTTTAATAAGTGATCTGAATTTGTTAAAGGTTGCTTGAGCTCAGGACTTAGAGGCCAGCCTGAGCAAGAGCGAGCCCCTTCTCTATTAAGAATAGAAAAACTAGCTGGGCATAGTGGTGGCTACCTATAGTCCAGCTACTCCAGAGGCTAAGGCAAGAGGATTGCTCAAGCCCAACAGTTTGAGGTTTCTGTGAGCTATGACATCATGCCACTCTACCCAGGTGGACAGAGAGAGACTCTGCCTCAAATAAATAAATAAACAAATAAACATTTTTTGTGTATTCTAATTTATTTATTTTGTGTGTGTGTGTGTGTGTATTCCAATTTAATTTGTTACACCTTGTTACTCTCCCGAAGTGTTCCCAGTGTTCCCATGTTATACTCACACCACATTCATGCATAGTACAAATATGTCATTTCTCTCTGGGTTTGGGCTTTGCTAAATCAGCAGACTTTTGCCATGTTTTTAAAGGTTTTCCTATAACTGCAGAATATGGAAGGGCAAGCTCTGCTCAGATGGTATCTTGATGGAGATTCTGAATTAGAAAGGGGTTTGGTGTTGCCATCTGCAGGAGGGTGACAGCTAATTTGCTGAGTTCCTGTACTGGTCCCTGGGATGTACTACAGGGTCAGTGTGATTGCCTTAGTCCTAGAAGCAGGTGCCTCCCTGCTAGACCTGCATAAGGGTGGGGATTATTCTGGAAGCTTCTGCTTTCCTTGGCATCTGGTGCTATATGACAGAAGTCTTCAGTGTTATCTTAATTAAAATGTGTACTGTCTTAGCAAGGGTGAGGGGTGACCAACTCAGCAGAAATACAGAGAAAGGAAACAGCAGACCACAGCAGTAGAAACTGGGAACTCAGCATCAGGAAATAGCCAGCTAGTCCAGGGCTCTGCAAACTGCAGCATATCACCTGATGTTCTTTGTTTGTTTGTTTAAAATAAAGCATTATTGGAACAATACTTGAGCCCTGCTCACTTACGCATGTGTTGTCTAGGGCCACAGCCCCCCTGCCTCAACATCAGAGTTGAGTAGTTGCAACAGGAATGCCATGGCAAAGTGCGAACCTAACAAAAATTAATATCCGACTCATTACAAAAAGTTTCCCCATCCCTGAGCTGACTGTTATCAGGGAAATCATCTCTCGCTCTGTGCCTCAGTTTCCCCATCTGTGCTTGGAGGGGGTTGGATCGCCCATGTGACCCTGTATTATCTGCCTTACTCGTTTTTCTGTTCAGGTTGCCATCAGTGCCCTCACTAGAATGAACTCCATCGCCTCCTCTCATATTTCCTTTCGGAAGACCTCACTCACTCACTGCTTTCCTGCTGAGTTAGTTTTTCCTTCACCACCTAACATCCTGTATGTCTATGTGAGATCCAGTTTTTCCTCCTAACTGCTCTGCTTATGGGGACACCGAGGCCCAAAGAGATGTGATGATTAAATCATGGTTAATTGTTTAGATTGGGTGAACCACACCCTCAATCTTGACTGGGTGTTGTTAAACAGTGAAAAAGAGGATGGACGTTACAGAGGGACTTTTGTTAATCTTGGCCCCTATAGGCACACAACACCTGCACTCTGCAGTTGGGCCTCGGGTGTGGGATGTGCTGCTTTGGTCTGCCCTGTTCTGAGTTCTGGTTGGGTGGCTGGGGAGGTCTGCTTAATGATGTAATTTTTAGAAATTACCGAACAGCCCAACTGGAGTGTGCCTGAAGGCAGTGACCTTACTTTAAATAAAATATACCCGAGTGGCTCACTGGCTTCCTGTTGGCATGTGTGCAGGTGTGGTGATGAGATCGTGGAAATCAATGACTCCCCGGTACGCTGCATGACACTCAACGACGTCTACGTGATCCTGAGTCACTGTGATCCTGGTCCAGTCCCCATCACTGTTAGCCGACATCCAGACCCACAGGTAACACCCCGCTGGCTTAGTGTCTACTTCCCAGGCTCGCACTTTCAATAGCAAAATTGGAATAAGAAATAGATGAAGGCAGTGATGTTGTTGGCTGAGTCTGCACCTGAGTCCCTAAGACTTGTGCCAAGTGTCTGTGCTAACAAGTATCTACAGCAGAGGTTCCTTAACAAACTCCTATTCAGCAAAGGCAAAGGGCTGAACTCAGGGAAGCTCTTGCAGCTGAGTTATAGGCTATCAGGCAGGAGTGTGAGAGAGTCATTCATCTCTGCATCTGGTGAGGACCCTCTGTGAAGGAGTTTGAGGAAGAACTTCTTCTGGGAGGTAGGAACATGAAGCTCAAAGTCACGGTGTCAGGAAGGAGCCTGGAGTGGGAGGAGAGAGATTCTGTGGGCTGCCTTCTCTTCTTTATTTCTACAGCGGTTCTCAACCTGTGGGTCATGACCCACAGAAACTGTATTAAAGGGCCGGGATTAGGAAGGTTGAGGACCACTGCTTTAGAAGAACCTTACTCACTGCTTTCCTGATGAGTTATTTTTTCTTTTCTTTTCTTTCTTTTTTGAGTTATTTTTTCTTCAACACCTAGCCTTCTGTATGTCTATGTTAGATCTAGTCCTTCCTCCTAACTGTTCTGCTTATGGGGACGCTGAGGCCCAAAGAGATGTGATGAATTATAGCATGATTAATTGGTTAAATTAACCAATTGAGAACAGAGGTTGGCAAAGCATGGGGGTTACATTGCAAAGGGCTTTCAGCAGGATGCTAAAGGGTTTGCATTTTGTTCTGTGTGGAGTGAGGAGCAATGGGAGGTCTGTAGCTGGAGGTGGATAAGTTCTTTTTTTATTTTTATTTTTTGATCTCTGATTGCCTTGCCAAGGACAGGATAGAGTGGGTGGAGTGTGGGGTTTGTGAGAGGAAGGAGACAGACAATGAGGGCTTGAAGTAAACAGATGTGGAAAGAGAATAGAGACTGAGGGGAACAGGAGACGATACTTGGGAAGAGTGATCAGGGGCTGGTGGCTGAGTAGTCCTGGGTGGGAGAGGGAAGAGCCGGTGACTACTTAGATCAGGGGACTGAGTGAAGGAAACGTCACCACCAGATTTCAGCTACTTTATGTCCCTCATAGGAGTGGAATTATAACAACATTTGTCCTCCTGTGACTGGCTTGTTTCATGTAGCGTGATGCCTGCAAGGTTCACCCATGTGGTAGCAGGCGTCAGTTTCCTTCCTTTTTATAACTGAATAATAGTCCTTTGCATACCACATTTTATCTATCATCTATTGAGGGTACTTGAGTCGCTGCTACCTTTTGACTGTTGTGAATAATTCTGCAATGAATATGGAGTACAGATAGCTCTTTAAGATGCCAATTTCAGTTCTTTTGGGGGTTTATAGCCAGAAGTGGAATTGCCAGATTATGTGATAATTCTATTTTTAATTTTTTGAGGAGCCTTCCTGCTGTTTTCCACAGCAGCTGCACCACTTTATACTCCCATCAACAGTGCTCAGGGCTCTATTTTCTCCAGATCCTTGCCCATGCTTGTTATTTACTTTTTGGGGAGCCATCTTATGTGAAGTGGCATCTCATTGTAGTTGTGATTTGCATTTACTCTGGGGAGCCATCCTATTGGGTATGAAGTGGCACCTCATTGTGGCTGTGATTTGCACTTACCCTGGGGAGCCATCCTATTGGGTATGAAGTGGCACCTCATTGTAGTTGTGATTTGCATTTACCCTGGGGAGCTATCCTATTGGGTGTGAAGTGGCACCTCATTGTGGCTGTGATTTGCTTTTACCCTGGGGAGTCATCCTATTGGGTGTGAAGTGGCACCTCATTGTGGCTGTGATTTGCATTTACCCTGGGGAGCCATCCTATTGGGTGTGAAGTGGCATCTCATTGTGGCTGTGATTTGCTTTTACCCTGGGGAGCCATCCTATTGGGTGTGAAGTGGCATCTCACTGTGGCTGTGATTTGCTTTTACCCTGGGGAGCCATCCTATTGGGTGTGAAGTAGCATCTCATTGTGGCTGTGATTTGCTTTTACCCTGGGAGCCATCCTATTGGGTGTGAAGTGGCACCTCATTGTGGCTGTGATTTGCATTTACCTGATGATTAGTGATGCTGAGCATCCCTTCATGTGCTTGTCAGCTGTTTGTGTATCTTCTTGGAAGAAAGGTCTATTCAGATTTTTTGCCCGGTTGGGTTTTGTTGTTAAGTTGTAGGAATTCTTTTATATTCTAGATCTTAACCCTTTATTAGCCATATGGTTTGCAAATACAGGGTGGCCATAAAGTTTGTGTGCAATTTAAAATAGTACACGAACATTATGACCACCCTGTGTTAGCTCCCATCCTATGAATTGCCTTGTACTCTGTTGATTGTGTCCTTTGATGCATAGAAGGTTTTGATTTTGACATAGTCCAGTGTATCTATTTTTTCTTTTGTTTCCTGTACTTTTGATGTCAAATGATTTATTTTCTTTAATTCTTTGTTCTTGCTGTGAAGTAACTTTTATTGTTATGATTTTACAGAAGAAATTGAGGTTAGGAGGTTAAATAACTTGTCTAGGTGTGCACAAATCTGTTTGACTCCAAGCATACTCTTCTAAAATAGCAGTGATCAGTGAGACACCAAACGCTGTCATGGTTAACCCGAGAGGTATGGCATTGTGCTGGTGATGATGAAGACGCCATGGTGGCATTGCCAAGAATGGGACAGCTCACAGAGGTGAACAGTGAAGTGGTAACTTTGCTAGAGTTTTGCAGCAAGTGGTGGGAAGAAGTTTGGAGAGTTGAGAGGAGAGCTTCTTTAGCCCAGCATCTGACATTATAAATGTCTTGGGAACTTCTTTATAGATAGACTTTGGACCTTATCTAGAAGGTAGTAGGGAGCCACTGATGTCCAGGGTATTTCTAGGAGTAGAATTTGCCAACTACTTTTAGAGTAGTTAGGAAGGAAAGAGAGTAGAGCCCCGGGCCCCAGCTTGGGGCTGGTGCAGGATGGGAGCTGACACACAGGTGGTTGATATTCTCCAGGTCTCTGAACAGCAACTCCAAGAAGCTGTGGCCCAGGCTGTGGAGAGTGTCAAGTTTGGAAAGGAGAGGCATCAGTGGAGTCTGGAAGGTAAGAAAAATGAGGGACTTGGAATGAAAGATCTTTGCCTTCTTATAAAGCTTAGTATTTGGGCACTAACTCACCCTTAGGAGAGTGGTACCTGAGGATAAGAAGGGACAGGCATCATAGACACACATAGAACACAGACAGATGTCTAAAGTCAGCAGGCAGCCCACAAGCTAATTTGGTTCACATTTTTGCTTTGTTTTGAAGACACAAGTTTCTTTTTTTTTTTTTTTAAAGCTCCTGAATTTGAGTCGTCAGTGTAGAAGGCACTCTCCCTAAGTGTCTACCACTTCCAGGTTGTCAGTAGCACATTGTCCTTGTAGGCATTTGGGTTTGCAGCCCCTAGTCTATACTAACAGAATCTTGAGAAATAATAATGTCTATAAATATACACCTGCCTCACAGGTCACTGCCACTTATCTAACATTTATAATGTCAGATGCCGTGCTAAATCATGCATTATTTCATGAATTTCACATCTAATTTTGACACACCTTTTATAGGAAAAGGTAAGGTTCCCTTACTCAAAGCCACACCATGAGCATCTGGGCTGGGAACCCAGCTGGCCTGACTCCCAGGGCCAGCCACTGGGCATTGGCCAAGTCATTGTGGGATATCCACATGATAGGACAACGTGCTTTCATTGGCACTGATATCAACAAGGAGGTTAAATGATCTGGAAAATGTTCAGAGAAAAGAAAAGAACACAACATTTTACTTCAACTGGTCTATTGTTTCTACCCACCTGTCACGCATATTTGCTTAGGAAAACAAGACAGAGAAACTCATCAAAATTTTGACAGTAGTTATTGCTGGCTAACAGGACTACAGGTGAATTTTTACTTTCCTTTCTGCCTTCTTCTGGCTGAGGTTTCTCTAGGGAGGAAGCATTACATTAAGGCCAGGAAAAAGCAAAAGAACATTCTTTAAAGACAGTGTGAATTAGGAGCAGGGTGGGCCTTGGGCCTCGGTTCTCTCCTGAGTGCTAAGCTGCTCTCTCGGGGTATCTTCTTGCTCCCCTGGCCTCTCAAGAATGAGCTGGAATTTGAGTGAGAGACTAGGCCTCAATCAGCTCCCACCCCTTTGAGGGATGTCTTTTACAGTTTACTCAAAGGGCCTCTGGAGGATGTGTGGGTGGCCTGGGAGCTGTAAACTATGGGAGGGAACCAGGAAGAAGGGCTAGAGGGAGGGAAAGAGAGCAAGGGCTATGGCTAAGAAATTAGTTTTCTGCCCTTGCCCCATCCTTAGCTAGAAAAAACAAGGGTAACATTTTGGTTTATGATCAAAGTACCTTCTTAGATACTCTCTCTTATTGAGCCTCAAAACAAGCCCAGCAACCCTGGAATTATCATCCCCATTTTACAGATACAAAAATGAGAGTTTCTGGGAGTTCACAACTGTGGGAGGGAGGGAGGAATGGAGCTGAGATGCTCCCCCAATCCCCTGGAGCTCTGTAGCCAATGTGGCCCATCAGAGCTGTCCCCAGTCAGCAGGAATAGCCAGGTCTCTGTGCCTCATCCTTATCTGTCACTGGAGATGGACTGTCCCTTGGGCAAGATGGACTGCAGCTGTGACAGTGAAAAAGCAGCTGCCACCAGTGCTCCCCATAGCTGGGACACCAGGCCTTCCTCGACAGGCAGTCTGGGTGGCTTTTCTCAATATCTCCCACATGCAGGCTCAGCAGGATTGAATGATTTCCCCAACCCAAGGTCAGGGCAGCCATGCTCCAGCTCCAAAGCAGCCTCAGAAGAGAAGCAGGTGGTGGGTCCCAGGCAGGTCAGCGGCATGGCTGTCTTCCCAAGCTCAGCATTGGGGTTCACTTGTGCTTCCCATGCAGGGGTCAAGAGGCTGGAGAGCAGCTGGCACGGGCGGCCTACCGTGGAGAAGGAATGGGAGAAGAACTCAGCACCCCCACACCGCAGGGCTCAGAAGATCATGGTGCGCTCCAGCAGTGATAGCAGTCCGGGTCCCCAGGGGGCAGTCCTGGCAGTGGTGGTGCTGGGCAGCAGTCTTCTGACCCAGAGGTCAGCACACACAGCCCCAGCCTGCCCCTGGGGCCAGGCCCAGGGGTGCTTCCCGAGGCTTCCTCCCAGCCGCCCCAGGAGAGCCCACCCCGCCCTGAGAGCCAGGAGGGCCACCCGCCACAGAGGCTGAAGAAATCCTTTGAGATTTTGGTCAGAAAGCCTACGTCCTCTAAGCCCAAGCCTCCACCCAGGAAATACTTTAAAAGTGACAGTGACCCTCAGAAGAGTCTGGAAGAGAGAGAGAACTGTGTAAGCCCTTCCAAGCACACCCTGCCCACCTTCAGCCAGGTAAGAGGGCATGTTCATGGGCACCACCCACTGTGGGTCTTCAGGCTGCTGTTCTGTCACAAGTGCCCACTGTGGGTCTTCAGGCTACTGTTCTGTCACAGGCGTCCACTGCTGGTCTTCAGGCTGCTATTCTGTCGCAGGCACCCACTGCCGGTCTTCAGGCTGCTGTTCTGTCGCAGGCACCCACTGCGGGTCTTCAGTTGCTGTTCTGTCGCAGGCGCCCACTGTGGGTCTTTGGGCTGCTGTTCTGTCGCAGGCACCCACTGTGGGCCTTCAAGCTGCTGTTCTGTCGCAGGCGCCCACTGCGGGTCTTCAGGCTGCTGTTCTGTCACAGGCACCCACTGTGGGTCTTTGGGTTGCTGTTCTGTCACAGGCGCCCACTGTGGGTCTTCGGGCTGCTGTTCTGTCACAGGCGCCCACTGTGGGTCTTAAGGCTGCTGTTCTGTCGCAGGCGCCCACTGTGGGTCTTAAGGCTGCTGTTCTGTCACAGGTGCCCACTGTGGGCCTTCAAGCTGCTGTTCTGTCGCAGGCGCCCACTGCGGGTCTTCAGGCTGCTGTTCTGTCACAGGCGCCCACTGCGGGTCTTAAGGCTGCTGTTCTGTCACAGGCGCCCACTGCGGGTCTTAAGGATGCTGTTCTGTCACAGGCGCCCACTGTGGGTCTTCAGGTTGCTCTTCTGTTCCAGGCGTCCGCCCACTGCGGGCCTTCGGGCTGCTGTTCTCTCACAGGCGCCCACTGTGGGTCTTCAGTTGCTGTTCTGTCGCAGGCGCCCACTGTGGGTCTTTGGGCTGCTGTTCTGTCACAGGCGCCCACTGCGGGTCTTCAGGCTGCTGTTCTGTCACAGGCGCCCACTGCGGGTCTTCGGGTTGCTGTTCTGTCACAGGCGCCCACTGTGGGTCTTAAAGCTGCTGTTCTTTCGCAGGCGCCCACTGCGGGTCTTAAGGCTGCTGTTCTGTCACAGGCGCCCACTGCGGGTCTTAAGGCTGCTGTTCTGTCACAGGCGCCCACTGCGGGTCTTCGGGTTGCTGTTCTGTCACAGGCGCCCACTGTGGGTCTTAAAGCTGCTGTTCTTTCGCAGGCGCCCACTGCGGGTCTTAAGGCTGCTGTTCTCTCACAGGCGCCCACTGCGGGTCTTAAGGCTGCTGTTCTGTCACAGGCGCCCACTGTGGGTCTTAAGGCTGCTGTTCTGTCACAGGCGCCCACTGCGGGTCTTCAGGTTGCTCTTCTGTCGCAGGCGTCCACCCACTGCGGGCCTTCCAGCTGCTGTTCTGTCTCAGGCGCCCACTGCGGGCCTTCGGGCTGCTGTTCTGTCACAGGTGCCCACTGCGGGTCTTCAGGTTGCTGTTCTGTCACAGGGGTAGGAAGAAGGCATCTCCTGCTCTTCCAGGGAGGGGCTTCTGCTCAGGGATCAGCTGGGGCCCCCAAGCCTGACTGGAAGGACAGGTTTGGAGTCTGGCGGCTCCAGAGCTCATCTTTCAGGCCTGCTCTCAGCTCTTGGGTGCCTGTCTATGACCTGCTGGAATTGAATGTTCCTTCTGGGCACCACAGCGCTCTGGAGGGCTGTCCTGTGAGGGGAGGCCACCGCATGCTGGCCTTGGGTGCTTTGCTCTGCTCCCAGGGGATTGGGTGCCTGAGTAACTCACAGGGGACCAGAGCTGCTTAAAGTCTGTGGACTGTGAGGAATTGGTTCCTGTTTCTTCCCCACTTAGCCCTCCCACCTTGGGTGGAGCCTTGGGGGAAAGCCAGCCTCTCTCAGCCTAAAAGTAACTACTTATGGGAAGTCCTGAGCAGACTCTGAGGCACCATAGTGTCCCCTGCTGTGACCATTCCTCTGTCATCCCCTTAGAGACCTCTCCCCTCGGCAGCCCCATCGCGCTGCCCCTTAGAGAGGGCAGACAGGCAGCTGCTGGACCTCGAGCCATGGTCATGCCCAGACACTATGCTCAGTACTTTAGTGTATACTGTTTCAATTCCTCCTTAAAAGGACCTGATGGTTAGGGACCCGGTTATGCAAAGAGGGAACTGAGAAGGCTGTCCAAGTTCGCAGTACTGGCTGGACACACTACCCACTTTGCTCCACCTTCTTTCTATCCCCTGGGCAGGTGGAGTTGGGCCCCTGGAAGTCCCCTAGAATAGTCCACAAACGTTAGGAAGCATTAGTTAGAAACTCCGCCAGGGGTGTTTGGGGGAGGAAGGTGTTGGGGAGGAGTGGGGAAAGTGAAGGAGGGGGAGGAGACCAGGTTATGAAAAAGAAAATGCAGCGAGCTGGCAGGACTCAAGGCTGTCGGGGGTGGTGGTGGGGGGACCTGTTCCGCCACCTCCGCCTTTAAACGAATATTTCATTTCCCTATACGCCTGTGACCTAGGTGGCTGGAGGAGGAACTGGGGTTCCTCAGGGAAGGCCAGGCAAGGAGTACCCCAGGGGAGGGGCTGTCCCAGGAGCAGCCTCTTGGCACTTCCACCAGCTACCCAACACTGACCCTGGGGACAATGGCTGTCCCGCAGTTCCTCACTGGCTGTTTCCCCATGGTCCCCATGTGCACTGTCTCTGCCCCTCTTTCTCTCCAGGTCCCTTCTCAAGCCGCTATAGAAGGTCCCCAAATCTTTCTCATCTCCTCTAACTAAGGGGACTTACACAACCAAAGTGACCTTTGGGATCTTCTTAACAAAAAACTAATCTCTCCCTTATAAAAAATGAGCTTAAACGATCACCTATGTCAAAACCAAAAAAGCAAAACCCTCCAAACAACACTTCCTGCCCTCGCTGCTCAGTCCACAGCTCTGTCCCTCTTTCCTTCTTTCCCCTCTTCCTCCCTCATCTACCAAAAGCCAGTCAGAGAAAAATTTGTGTAAAATCAGATTTATTTCAGGAGCTAATTTAAAAAACTTCCTACGAAAAGGATGTCCCATCAAATGTGTTGATTAAAAGACAAAACAGCCGGGCGAGGTGGCTCACGCCTGTAATCCCAACACTCTGGGAGGCCGAGGCGGGTGCATTGGCTGAGCTCAGGAGTTGGAGACCAGCCTGAGCAAGAGTAAGACCCCGTCTCTAAAAACAGCCAGGTGGGCGCCTGTAGACCCAGCTACTCAGGAGAATGAGGCAAGAGAACTGCCTGAGCCCAATAGTTTGAGGTTGCTGTGAGATAGGAAGCCCCAGCACTCCACTGAGGGTGACAAAGTGAGACTCTGGTTTCAAAAAAAAAAAAGACAAAGCACATTTGTTTCTGTCCCAAGATGTAAAGCTGCTTTCACTTCTGCAGTAGGTACCAGATATGCCTGTCTGTTAAAGTGATCACAGTTCTTGGATACAGACAGGTGTCATCCTACAGATTCCAGCTGAATGAAATCAAATCATTCACGTGTCTTGGAGCCTGTTATGTTTAGCTCTCCTGCCATGACCTAGCCTTGCTTTTCTGAAGGGGTAGCTCATAATCCCAGTGATTCCTTTGGACTGGCTGATCTCTCAGCACTTCCTAAATGCTCTCCTTAAAGCGCAGTGCCATGGTAGGGAGTGTGGGCTGGGCTAATGCTTCCTGAGCACATCTCTCACTTTGTAGACTTTTCCTTCCCAGAGAATGTTCACTGTCAATATAGGGATTGAATCTTAGGCCATGGATGCTTGCGGTTTTTTTTTTTTTTTTAGTCCCAAATGAAGCATTTGCTCCTCCTTCTTTCCTTCCTTCCTCTCTGGAAGGAAGGCTGCAGCCCTGTCAAATGGCCTGTCATTGTGTGTGTCTGGAGTGAACAGGATGTGGAGGCCTCCATGGCACAGCAAAACATTCTTCATGCAGGCAGTCAAATATAGGAGGTGCCGCTTTGATGATCTCTGCCTTCTCATACCTTTTTGGGGATGGGATTAGGCTTGGTTGGTTTGTGTCTCTGAAACACTCTTCTTCTGCTTCTCTGCATGGAGAGAAAAATTCTTACTCTTTGTTTAAGAACAAGACCAAAAGCACTTCTCCAGCAAAGCCTTCTCCACCTTTGGGACATAACTGGTCTCTCTACTTCCTCTGGGCCCTGACAGCAATGTGGCCACGCTGTGTGACAATCTGGACTTCACCTGGGTATTTTGTAGTCATGTGGTGCCTGGCCCATACCTTCCCCAAGAAGCTCCGGGTGGGTCCCTGGGACTGCGTCAGGCTCAGTGGGGAAAGCACTTCTGCAGCAGATTCCTGATGGTGCCCTGAGTGCCCGGCGGGAACGCTGGCACAGGTGCTGAGTGTCTGTCCCCCTCTGTGGCATGCTTACTAAACATCAGAAGAGGGAATGATGTTTGGTGTGCCTGATGAGAGTTCTCCTCTGCACGTTTACCTTGACTTAGGGAACACTAGGTGACAGTTTTTTGCCTCTTTGTTTCTATGTGCCTGTACCTGGGCAGGTAGTTCCCCAAGAAGTATTTGGAACTGAAGTGATGCCAGCCCCCTGCACAGCCTAGCCTCGCAGGAGCCAGGGTCTCCACACCCGTCCCCCACGTTGTGGGCAGTCCAGGCATGCTGTGGTGTCTGGGCGGCGCTGGCTCTGCTGTGACAGCGCTATGCAGTGAAGCCTTTCCAGGGCTTTTGATGAGCTTCTGCCAGAAGCAGCTCAGTATCTGCTCTCAAGTTCCAGTCAAAGCGTGTCTCGCCTTCTCAGAGCAGAGGCTGCCGTTTTGACATGGTCTCGCTTCCTGTTTACACCACAGGAAGCCAGAGAGCTGCTGCCACTGTTGCTGCCACAGGAAGACAGCGGGAGAAGAGCCCCTCAGGTCACTGCCTGCTGCCCGGGACCTGGAATTGGTGCCCAGACAACGTCCTCCACTGAGGGTGAGCCAGGCCAGAGGAGAGCCAGCCCAGGTAAGCTTTCATTGAGAGCTCCCAAAAGGAAGGATTTCCTGGACAGAGGTCCAGTGATAAGGTGATAGCATGAGCTGGCCTCAGGACCAGAGGGCTGAGAAAATGGTCAGAAGTCCTAGGAGGTGGGGCAGCATGATTGTGGATGTGCTGTCCAGGGTAGGGCAGTGATGCTGCAGTGGTGGCCAGTCCAGATGGTCAACTAGGAAATAGAGCCCTCAGGAGGAAGTCCCAGGGCACACCTACCCCACCATCCTGGGCAACTGCCCCCAGGGTGTCCACATTCGAGCGCTCAGTATTCCCAAGTGTGAGGATGAAGCTCAGGAAAGCACAGGGAGCATTTTGCTGGTGGTCACCTCCTTCAGGGGGTGGACAGCTAGGGTGTGTCCACTTGGTGTATCTGGTGATGCTAAGACATGACCTATATAGTTAGTGGCTTACTAGAAACAGCATAAGATTTGGAGCCAGGAAATCCTGGGTCTGCCCATCCTTAACCATGACTCTGGGCAATTTGCTTTGCTTTTCTGAGACTTGATTTCACTCATCAGCACGGTGTCACAGAGACCCCCAACAGGTGACTCATTCAGCAAGCGTGCATTGAGTGTGGGGCCAGGTGCTAGGAGAGAGAGAAAAAGAAGCGATGGCCCAGGTCCTGCCTCCAGGGAGCTCCTAATAGTGGCAGAGAAATAAATATTAACATGTAGGCTACGAAGCCTATGCATATTTGAGACACGTGACTAAAAAAGCCCAGGAAAGGCTATTGGAGGGTTAAGGGACACTGTAGAATGATCTAGCACCTCTTACCCAGAGCAGGTGCCCTCTCCCACCCCGCTTTCCTGTCCCTTTGTCACCCTAATTGCAGAACACACCAGCGAGCGGCTCCATGTCTCACTGGCAGGAGCTCCCAGCCCAGTCTGCCAGGGGTCTCTGTGCAGCCTCTGCCTGCTCATCCCCACTGCCCCCTGCAGCTGAGTCATGTGCAGACGCAGGGAGAGGCTAGGAGAGCTGGACTCATCTTCCTAAGTGCTGGTGTCAGCAGTAACTGCCCAAATCTGGAGCATGCATAGCTTCTCTTTGACGTCACGAAGGCCTAATGCTCTGGGCAGTTCAGACGTTCAGATGAGGAACAGGGGGACCAGTCTCCTGAAGCTGGGCTGCATTCCCATAGCAACAGGGGATAGTCTTTCTTACTCACAGGGATGGGAGGCAGGTTCAGAAGCCCTCTGGGAAGGGCTTCTGTGTGCTGCCCCTGTGGTGAGGGCTAGCCTAGCCACCTGAGGTCCTGGCAAGCATGGAGCAGGCACACAGCGGCATCCCCTGTGGGAATTAATGCGTTCCCAGCCCCAGGCTACAGCCTGGGTGCATTTTATCAGAATATAGGGGTGGGTGTCAGTGTTTTCTAAGGCCCTCCAGATGGTGTGTAGCCAAGGGTGAGAATCTTTGTCACAGAGCTTCTTTCTACCTGGAAACTTTTCATCAGTTCTTCAGGAAGGGAAAACACTCCTTTGCTGAGCAAGCTGATCAGTGGCCTGTGTGTCTGGAGGGCCATACAGATGCGTAAGTGTGACCCAAGGAGAGGGAGCAGAGGGGGCACTCACCCTGCTTCCTAAGGACACGGCTGAGCCAAGCCCATACGGCTGCCAGCTCCTGACCTTTCTCTCAAATGTTTAAAAGAAAATTGCGTTGACTTTTGCATTTTTAACGAGTTTCCTGGGAGTCTCCTTAGTGTGTAGAACTAACACACCAGCCTGGCGAGTTGAGACACACAGGGTCTCATCTGGCCACTGCCATCAGTTGGCCTCTTAGCCTTCTTGAATCATAAAGTGCCAGCGCTGGCACCAAGAGCTCTCTGACGACTCTCACTTCTGGTTCTTCCATCCTGCCTGTTGGCACCTCAGTCAGGGACAGTGGTCGGACCTCAGCCTTATCAGAGTCCCCACTTCTGCTACTTTCCTCCTCTGGAATCCTTCTTGCTATTCAGCTTTGAAACTAGAATTTAGGAAGAAAAGTCACAACAAGATGTAACACACCACTTTGGCCTTGTTTCTGCTCTCTAGCAACCCAAACATCCACAGTAAGACACACGCTGCTGAAGAGGCAGCCTCGGATGGACTATAGCTTTGACGCCACAGCCGAAGATCCTTGGGTTAGAATTTCTGACTGCATCAAAAACTTATTTAGTCCCATCATGAGTGAGAACCACGGCCACATGCCACTACAGCCCAAAGTCAGCCTGGGTGAAGAAGATAGGACACAGGGACACCCAGAGGTGACCCCGCCAAAGCTGGATGCAGCCAATGGTGCCCCCAAAGTTTATAAGTCATCAGACAGCTGCAGTGGGAAGAAGGGTCCTCCTGTGGCCCCCAAGCCAGCCTGGTTTCGCCAGAGCTTGAAAGGTTTGAGGAATCGTGCTCCAGACCCAAGAAGGCTGCCCAGTGGAGCCATGTCCGCCCAGCCAACACCCACCTCCAGGGAGCCCCCGGGCCCCCACACGCAGGCCTCCTCCATCAAGCAGAGAATCAGCTCCTTTGAGACCTTTGGCTCCTCTCAACTGTCCGACAGAGGAGCCCAGAGACTGGGCTCCAGCCCTCATCTGGGGTGGCAGGAAGAACTCCTAGTAAGCAAGAGGGAGCACGGTTTTCTGGCTTCTTGGGGCAAGGGGCTCCCCCTCCTCTTCAGCGCCAGCAGCCTGAGCAAGAGCAGCTACTGCAGGGGGCCCCTGCAGCTTTGGACGCCAGAGACCCTGGTGTGTCTGAGTCCCCTCCCTCAGGGCAGCAGCCCAGTAAGAAAGCCCCCCTCTCTGACCCAGACCCTCTCTTGAGGCTGCTGTCAACGCAGCTTGAGGACTCTCGAGCCCCCATCCTCAAGATGCCCAGCCAGCGAGCCCGAAGCTTTCCCCTGACCAGGTCCCATTCCTGTGACACGAAGCTACTCGATGAAAAGACCAGCAAACTCTACTCTATCAGCAGTCAGGTGTCATCAGCTGTCATGAAGTCCTTGCTGTGCCTTCCCTCTTCGGTCTCCTGTGGCCAGACTCCCGGCGTCCCCAAGGACAGGATGTCTCCAACACCATCATCCCACGAAGACTCAGCTGCAAACAACTCTGCCGAAAATCCTGCCTAGGACACCGGGTTCTCACTCAAGTGAGTGTCCGTGCTTGGTGTTTCTACCTTTCCCATCCTTTCTATTTTATAATTCTGTATGGCATTTAAAATTTCCCACATATGTTAGCTAAAGGGTTGTACCTCCTGTTTTACACGTGTGCCTGTGTGTGCTGAGTGTGCGTGCAGGTGCCACACCTAGGCCTTCTGTATCTTTATTTATTTATTTTGCAGTTTTTGGCCAGGGCTGGGTTTGAACCCTCCACCTCTGTCATATGGGGCCAGTGCCCTACCCCTTTGAGCCAGAGGCACCCCCCCTTCTGTATCTTTTTTATGAGTTAAGGTCTCCACTGTAGAATCTACTTCAAAAGTATAAATGAATGTTTTAATGCCACAATCTTTCCTGTTGCCTAAGGAGTCCCTGCTGAAATGAATCAGGGTTTGGGTTCTGGGATAAGACAAAATGAAAGCATGTTGATGCTGGGACACTGGGCTTGTGTTGATGTATAACAAGTTGATTTGGAACACTGGAATTTCAGTCTATTCTATTCTTCTGTTTTTGTTTTTTCTTTTTCTTTTATGAAGGCAATCATCTAGTCCCAGGAAGAATCCCTCAGTTACATAAAATTTGTTTTATGCAAAAGTAAAAAAAGAGTTAAGGTCTTTCTCTGTCACCCACTTGCTGAGGCACAATCATAGCTCCATGCAGACTTGAATTCCTGGACTCAAGCCATCCTTCTTTCTCAGCCTCCTGAATAGCTGGGGCTACAGGTGCTGTGCCACCATACCTGGCTGATTTTTTTTTTTTTTTTTTTTGTAGAGATGGGACTCTTGCTATGTTGTCCAGGCTGGTCTCTAAGACCCAGTCTCAAGCAATCCTTTTACCTTGGCCTCTCCACCTTATATATTAAGGAGGAGTTTTCATAATATCTGGTCACAGGAAGTGTGGGATGTGGGAGACAGGACTGGCCCCCTGGTGAATTACCCATGGAGTTTTGAAAGGCTGATGGTACACATCTGAAATGTCTCCCTGTTACTCAAGCCAGAAAGAGACCAGGAGATTATCCTTTGGGAATTCCCACTGCTCCCCAGAAGGAATTCGCTTGTACTGTGCACAAGGGGTCAGCCCCCTGAACAGGAAGTCAGGATGACTGGGTCCTAGTCCCCGCTCAGGCATGGACTCCAGATAGAAGCAGGTTCCTGCCACACTCACACTCAGGGTCCTCAACTGACATTAGGAGGTGGATGAGACCTGCTTTGTAGAACCAGGCTGGTGGGATGCCCTGTGGCTTCTATGGGAGGCTGGAGCTGGGTCTTCCCCTTTACCAGAGAAGCTCTGCAGTTATCAGCTTTATTTATTGTCCTTATGCTGCCATGGAATGCCAGTGTCTACTCACAGATTTGTTGCAAAAGAGAGAGTCCACATAGTGCTTAGCGCTATGTGCTTAGTAGAGGAGTTACATAGTGGTAGCTCTTATTGCTATTACTATTTATACTGAGAGCTGTTTCTCCCCTTGAAAGCCTCTCCGCACTGAGAGAATACACAGAGGGTCTCAGTGAGCCCAGGGAAGCTGACGACGGGGACCGCTGCTCTCCCCAGTCTGACCAGTCTGTCATCTCCCTGCTGAGCTCAGAGGAACTGAAAAAACTTATTGAGGAAGTGAAGGTTCTGGATGAAGCCACATTAAAGGTAGGTTTCCCCTGTGGGCATTTACAGTGACTGGGGGCTCAGTATTGCTGCTCAGTCACCTCAGTGGGGCCAGGGAAGCAGCATGTGTCACCCCACCCCATAGAGCCGGACACCAGACCAGGACATGTCCTTCCCGTGGTGGTGGCACACTCACCAGGCCACAGCGAGGCCTCTCATTCTGGCATCTAAAGCACGTCCAGGACTGACTTCTTACATCGCTTTGACCATTTTGTAAATCAGGAAGCTGAGGCTCAAGGCCACGGAGCCTGTGGGTTTTCTAGATCTAAGTTTAAGATTGGTGCTATTCCCACATCCTGTGGGCTGCTGGCCTGGCATGACTCTCCACTGGGATGCTGCCCACTGCAAACGTGGAGGGTGACAAGGGCTGTCACCCCAGAGCTTTTGTTATTTCCACTGCACACTACCAGGCACTGATCTCAGGGCTCACAAGGGCCCCTGTGCTTTGTCACTTCATTCTGAAAGTCTCACTCCCCATATGCTGCAGAGCACAACCGAGGCTGTGTGGACGGAAGTGGCCAGGCAGACCTGGGACCCCCTCTGGGGCTTCCCGGGGTCCACACAGAGTTTCTGTACTAGAATGATCTATCCTGGAATGAGGGGATAAGGAGGCTCCCCTCTTCTAGCTGCCATCCTGCAGTCACGGTGTGTGGAAGTCTGATGGACACAGGTGCCCCTGGGCCAAGATACCCCCTCTCACCTACCACCCAGCTCAAATGAGACAAGGGAAGCCAGCGTGTGTGACATGCACAGCACTGCCCTGCCTTAGGAGCCATGAGGAACATTTACTTCCTGACTTGACAAGGGCCTTCCACAGGGCAGGTCACCTGAGGCTTGGGTAAAAGTTAGGGGATGTGAGCTAGTGCTGGGAACTGGGGGCAGCAAGGTGCATTCATCCCTGCTGGGTTTTGGAGACTCCAAATCTTAGGATCACAGAGACATCTGCAAGTCAGGTGCTATGCTGGTATCTGAGCAGGTGAATTCTTTGCCATTCGTTTATTCTCTAGTGCCGAGGTGCAAGAGACCTGCAGGGGTATTTTATTTGGTCTGCATGGTGATTTTTAAAAATTTATTAAATTCTAGATATTATAAAACCTGAATCCAAGCATGGATTTCTGACTTTGTTTCGAGAGGATGCCCTAGCAGTGCTGGGTCTGTGCTCCTGGGCAGCAGCTGGCCCTTGGAGAGGTGATACAGTTCCCGTCACACACTTGCGTGTCCTGCTCAGGCAGGGGGTCTGCTCGACTCCTGCAGGTGCTGAGTCTGAGAGTTTGGCTCTGGACTGGACTGGAAGTATCTGTGTCCTGGCTCTGTGTGAGCCCACGTCCAGGCTGGGAATGGGAAGTGCCCCGTCTGTGTGTGTGCGTGCTCATGTGAGTTCACGTGTGCTCACTGGGGCGAGACGTCACTAGGTCCCTTAGTGCTGCTGCTGTGTCTCATGGAAGAGTTGGGAGGAAAACGGAGAAAGCGCCTGCAGAGGAGCCCTGACCCCGGGTTTTGTGCCCAAGTTCTCCAGCCTGACTTCATCCCGTACTGTCCCGGCAGCCCCATCACCCGCACATGGGGATTTCTGGCTGCTTGGTGGCTCTGTCTGTGTAAGGGCAGGTGCGGATGGAGTGAGTGACAGAGAAGAACTATGCTTGCTGCTTTCCATATTCACCTACTAAGATTCCCAGGACTCCTGAAAGCATAGCCCTATCTTTATAGGTGGCGACCGGAAGTTTGATAACATGATGTTAGTTGTCATCTCCCGAGGCTGGGGTGTGTGTGACGTCACAGAACTCACAGTGCTGCTCATCCTGCTGCAGGGAGTTTTCTGACGTGGGTGTTTTCTTCTGCAGCAACTAGACAGCATTCATGTCACTGTTTTACACAAGGAGGAAGGTGCCGGCCTTGGGTTCAGCCTCGCAGGAGGAGCGGATCTGGAGAACAAAGTGGTTACGGTGAGTGGCCATGTGAGGGGTGTGTCAGAGCCAGAGGCCACGGCTCTGGGACACACACTTGCCAGGAAGGGCTGGGATCAGAGCGATGCAGGACACCACGGGGCGGTAGCCAGGACAGGGCCTCCAAGTGTGGTCACCTACATGACCCCATGTTCAACTCATTGTGATCCTCCGTTTAATGAAGAATCTCTCTGCATACCCAAAACAACTTTAATACACCCAGAGAAACCTGAACATCTGCAGAGCTTTAAAAAAAATGAGCGATGTCTTAGCTTTACATCAGAACTTTTGAATCAGAATTTTTTGAGGCCAAAGCCCTAATGCTTCCATTTTTTAAGGTGCTAGGCAGTATTTGGCTATTTAAAAAATTCAGACCAGGCTGAGTGTGGTGGCTCATGCCTGTAATCCCAGTACTCTGGGAGGCTGAGGTGAATTGCCTGAGCTCAGAAGTTTGAGACCAGTCTGAGCAAAAGTGAGACCCCATCTCTACTAAAAGTAGAAAAACTAGCTGGGTGTGGTGGAAGGCGCCTGTAGTCCCATTTTCTTGGGGGGCTGAGGCAAGAGGCTCATTTGAGCCCAAGAGTTTGAGGTTGCTGTGAGCGAGGGTGATGCCACAGCACTCTACCCACGGTGGCAGAGTGAGACTTTGTCTCAAAAAAAAAAGAAAAAGAAAAAAAAGAAATTCAAACCACATTTTATTCAATATTCAGTCTCTTTCTTAAGTCACGAAAATTTAGATCTGAAAGAGTTCTACCACAGGGAGATTTTTGGAAGGCCATACAGCCAGCACGAAGGCCTGGCAGGGATGTGCAGCTCAGCACATCTGGGTAGGAGGAAGCCCTGGGAGGCCAGATGAGGTGACTCACACCTTCAGTCCCAGCACTGTGGAAGGCTGACGGGGGTGGATGGCCTGAGCTCTGGGTTTGATACCAGCCTGTGCAAGATCAAGGCCCTGTCTCAAAAAATAGCTGGGTGTTGTGGCAGGTGCCCTTAGTCCCAGATGCTTGGGAGGCTGAGGCAAGAGGATTGCTTGAGCCCAAGAGTTTGAGGTTTCTGTGAGCTATGATGCCACAGCACTCTACCCAAGGCAAGAGTATGACTCTGTCTCAAAAACAAACAAACACCCCCCCAAAAACAAACAAACAAACAAAAAGAGCATGGGAAGGCAGGGCCCTGTCAAGGAGTTTGCTTTCCTGGTGTTGCTCCCTTGGATGGGGGATGTTATCCTGGTACCTTGGACAACTGTGACGCTGCCCTGCTGGTTGATTGGGAAGGACAAAGCCTATGCTGGAGAGAAGCAACAATCACTGAACAAGTTCACAGAAGATGGGCCCACCATCCATACCCAGAGGCTCCACAGCTCACGGTCCAACCCTGCGTGCTCAGACCTGCCCAGGCTGGGGCAGTGCAGCAGGCAGCAGCCTTGAGTCGGGTGCACCTTGTCTCCTGGGCACCCATTATTTGGGCTTATCCAATCTGATCAGAGTTGGATGCTGCCCTCGGATGCTGCCTGACCCACATGGTTTTGGTTCTCCCAGCTCGGTGGAGCTGTGCGCCATGGCTGCCCATCTCTCCCAAGCTGAGTGCACTGTTGTCACCCCATGGCTGGGCTGTCTCAGTATATCTTTTGGGTGTGCTGGGCTGGGCTCATTTGAATTTCCTTGCCCCACTGGAAACAAATCTCCTGGTGCCAGGTGTCAGCCAGCTCTAAACATACCATACTCTTGCAGTAGTAATTTGGCACGTTCCTGTCGGTCACTCCAATGTCACTTATACACCCGCAACAACTTCTTTGAGTTCTTTTTTAGTTTCTCTACCACAACAAAAGCACATAAAACCAGTTAGTGTCTATTTCTGTCACTAAATACATAGCTGAGCATTAGAAATGTGTTCCTGATTATGGTCGTTTATTTCTATTGGAAGAGAAGGAAAGAGGGCTTGCCTGGGCAGAGCACGCTGGGTCATCTTCTCTGCCCCGAGACACTCTGGCCACTTGGGAACCTGGACAGCAGTACATACTGGCGGAGCATGTGCATAAAAACTTCCCCTTTCTTCTGTGTTGAGCACTTCTCAGCCTTTCCAGATTCACTAAAGAGGAACCAATGTAGGGTGCCACCCATGGACCAATCCCTCCGTAGGGGGCGCTCATCCACCGCTGTCCGAGTTCATTGTCGACCACACTTGGGTTGACAAAGTGGCAGCATTTGAGCGTCTGCTCTAGAGGAGCAACCTGCCGTTCAGGGAGGTGGTTCTGCCTCACACCTGGGCATTCTAACCACCTCTGACCATGCAGAATTTTTACTAACACCAAAACTATTTAGAGAAACAAAGAGCCTTGTTCACATCATAAAAGCAAGACAACATGTGGCACATTCAGTGGCGGCCCGTGCATGCTGTCATTCAGTCCTCCCAATCCTCCTAATTTTAATTTATCCCACTGAAATGGCTAAAGCAAGGACATGAGATTTTTTTGTTTGTTTTTATTCCATATATCTTGCAGAAAAGGAACCAGAGCTTTAAAAATGTCTAGACTGTGGCTGAACACAGTGGCTTTAAAAATGTCTAGACTGTGGCTGAACACAGTGGCTCACACCTACAATCCCAGATACTCAGGAGGCTAAGGTGGGAGGCTCACTTGAGCCCAGGAGTTTAAGTGTTGTCTGGGCAACATAGCAGGACCCCATCTCTACAAAATATTTAAAAAATTAGTCAGGTGTGGTGGCACACAACTGTAGTCCCAAGTACTCAGGAGGCTGAGGGAGGATTGCTTGAACCCAGGAGTTTGAAGTTGCTGTGATGATGCCACTGTACCGGCCTGGGTGACAGAGCAACACCCTGTCTCTAAATAAAATAAAAATTTAAAAAATCATATAATTTTCTCAAAATACATTCTGTGGAAGGTGGGACCTGAGAATTGCTTCATGAGGAAAGAGTTCTTTGCTGAAACTCTTCAGAAATTGCTGTATTACCTGCCTCTCCTTTGAGCTGTGCCACACACCTCTGCAGTCCAGTCTATAATGATTTCTTTTTTTAAAGTAGACATTTTCAGAGTTCCCGTTTGACCCGAGTTTCTTTGATCTTGGAACCCTTTTCTTGTACACCACCTATTAATATGCTGTGGAATCAATCAGTACTACAAGAAAACCACTTTGAGAAGTACGGAAGATTCCTTGGCCTCGGACACAGTATTGGGGCAGGACTGAGGTGGTACAGCCTCAGACACTGCATAGGGATGGGACTGAGGTGGTACAGCCTCAGACACTGCGTAGAGATGAGATCGAGGTGGTATAGCCTCGGACACTGTGTAGGGATGGGACTGAGGTGGTACAGCCTCGGACACTGCGTAGAGATGAGATCGAGGTGGTACAGCCTCGGACACTGTGTAGGGACGGGACTGAGGTGGTACAGCCTCGGACACTGTAGGGACGGGACTGAGGTGGTACAGCCTCAGACACTGCGTAGAGATGAGATCGAGGTGGTATAGCCTCGGACACTGTGTAGGGATGGGACTGAGGTGGTACAGCCTCGGACACTGTGTAGGGACGGGACTGAGGTGGTATGGCCTTGGACACTGTGTAGGAATGGGACTGAGGTGGTACAGCCTCGGACACTGTGTAGGGACGGGACTGAGGTGGTACAGCCTCAGACACTGTAGGGACGGGACTGAGGTGGTACAGCCTCGGACACTGTGTAGGGACGGGACTGAGGTGGTACAGCCTCGGACACTGTGTAGGGACGGGACTGAGGTGGTACAGCCTCGGACACTGTGTAGGGACGGGACTGAGGTGGTACGGCCTCGGACACTGCGTAGAGATGAGATCAAGGTGGTACAGCCTTGGACACTGTGTAGTAACAGGACTGAAGTGATATGGCCTTGGACACTGTGTAGGAATGGGACTGACGTGGTATGGCCTCAGACACTGTGTAGGGAGGGGACCGAAGTGGTAGAGCCTTGGACACAGTGTCAGGACGTGTCATGGGGCTCCCCTCGGCTCCGGGAAGAATAGGAGGGAGTGCTGACAGTTGTGCTGGCAGCTCTGGTCTAGGACACAATCAGCTTCCATTTTCATTGGCCTGAAACCCTCTAGGGCTGACCAGGTCAGGTCGTCCTCCAGCAAGAATGTGGGTCCGACTTGGGCGCTCTCTGAGTCCTGAGTTCTTTGCTTTGCTCAGGTTCACAGGGTATTTCCTGATGGCCTGGCCTCCCAGGAAGGGACCATTCAGAAGGGCAGCGAGGTTCTTTCCATCAATGGCAAGTCCCTCAAAGGGACCATGCACAGTGACGCCCTGGCCATCCTGCACCAAGCTCGAGACCCCTGGCAAGCTGTGATTGTCACCAGGAAGCCAGCTCTGGAGGCCGCGCCTGGCCTGAACTCCTTCACGGACTCCACAGCATCAGCCTCTGCAGCCAGTGACATTTCTGTAAAATCTAGTAAGTTCTCCCAGTTCTGGAGAAGCCCCAGAACTGGGGTTCCATTTAGGGCCAGTCCTGATGGGCTGCTCAGTAATCTGTGCCTGCCCAAGAAGGTTTTCTGTGATTATTTGTGTGCGTGCACAAACACAGCATCATCCTGGCTTACTTGGTGCTGGGGACATCCATGTCCTGGGAGATGAGAGGATCTCTGGCAAAGCTTCCCCTGTGTTTTTCTCAGCAGTGGAGGCCGTGATCTGCAT
Source organism: Nycticebus coucang (assembly GCF_027406575.1). Taxonomy (NCBI): domain Eukaryota; kingdom Metazoa; phylum Chordata; class Mammalia; order Primates; family Lorisidae; genus Nycticebus; species Nycticebus coucang. The sequence continues at coordinate 83,072,972 of NC_069785.1, forward strand.
GGTGACACTAGAGAAGACATCTGCAGGGCTGGGCTTCAGCCTGGAAGGAGGGAAGGGCTCTCTGCATGGAGACAAGCCCCTCACCGTAAACAGGATGTTCAAAGGTGTGTTGGGTCCTGGCTCTGCACTCTCTCCAGCTGTGGGCGCGTGGCCAGGCCCCCATAGCACCTCTGGGCTGTGTTGCATTCTCACAACCACATGTCCTCTCGAGTGACCATTTTAGGGTACAATTCTACTTTTTCTACCTTTTCTCCTCTGCTCAGACCCCCATCCCCTTTCCTTCTGCCTTGCTTGTCCTCATAAGCATCTGATCCTGGGCTTGGCTTAGGTTGGCAGGGCCAGGACTGGGGCGAGACACTGGCCTGGGGCACAACGTATAAGGGGCTACCAAGATGGTCAGTGATCAGGAGCAATGCGATTTCAATGCAGTATCTTCAAAATCCAAATTTTAAAAATCTGTAGTGAGCAAAATATCAAAGTTTAAATATGGAGTCTTTGCACTGGGCAACTCAGCCTCACTTGCCTTTTCCTAGTCCTGGGCCTATCAGCTCCTGCTATTATTTAAAATTTTGATATTCTGTTCATCCAGGATGGGGGCACAAGCCAATTTGACAGGGGCCATTTGGGTTTCCCTGTGAAAATCACGAATAGCTATAGCTGCCATGTACAACCAGTCCTGGCCTTTATGCTCCTCAAACTGGAAACCCTTAAGGCGTAGAGCGGGGTGCTGTGGAGAGAGTGGCAGGCCCGGCAATCTGGTCCAGTCCCAGCTTTGCTGCTGACACACCGAATGATGATTCTCTTCCAGGCCTGAGAGGGAGGAGATGCAGTTGTGTGTCCAAAGGCTGTCAGTCCTGAGACCCAAAGGCCCTCGCAGCTCTGCTCCCTGCCCCTCATGAGCACCCACTGCTGACTGCTAAACCTGGATGGTAGACTGAGGCTTTTATGGCAGTTCCCCCAGAACCCATATGGACCCCAGTTCTGGGAATGATGTTTCTAACTTTTGAAGGTTGACTGGAATGAGCAAGGGGCTCAAAGTCAAGAGGCCTAGATTCCAGTGTTGGGCCTGCCATTTACGGCAGCATCCCCTTGGGCAAGGTCACTCTGGTAATGTCATTCCACCATCCTGGGCCCACCTGCCTCGTGGATGGGTCTACAAACTGCAGGGGGGTGTGGTACCAAGAGATATGGATGCTGGAGCCAGGAAGTCTGAATTCCAAGCCAGAGAATCCTAACCGTGCATAACCTCATAGGATCATTGCCATCAATGCAAAACATTGGCACACGCCTGTTGTGATAATTGCCTAACACGCTAAAGCTATATTTTCATTATTATCATTATCTTCAGTACTTGTGGAGATCATTGTGTCAGATGGATAGGGAATGTTCTCTCAATATAAACAGTAAAACAGCACTGTTTGCACATGCAGCTATGATGGAGTGAGCACCATATAGGATTAGTTCCTTTGTGCATGGACACAGTGGTCTCCTTCAGGCCATACAAAGCCAAAACCATGCAGTTCTCACCAGCTCCCTTCCCGTACCACCCAATGCTGATGCCTTTGCCAGGTGGGAAGATCAAATGTGAAGGGGGTGGGATACTGGGTCTGTGTCCAAGAGGGGATTTGGGAAGGATTCAATATTTCAGAGCCTTATGTGAACGGTGGACATCTGTCCAATCAGGCTGTGGCTTGGTGTGACCTGACACCTAGGGAAAGGATGGGCTATAGAGCTGGAGTGTGGTGCTCCAACCTCTGGGTCACTATTTATGAGCTGCCTTGTTTTAAAATCACCAACTAGCAAGTTCCCAAGGGATAAGCACCCCATTCTCTTTCAAGCTATGGCTCCTTGGAGACTAAGGATGGGGAGACTGTCCTTGTTCCTCTACTCTCTCTGAAAACAATTATCATCTTCTCCCTTATTCCAGGAGCTGCCTCAGAACAGAGTGAGACAGTCCAGCCAGGAGATGAAATTCTGCACGTGGCTGGCACTGCCATGCAGGGTCTCACATGGTTTGAAGCCTGGAACATCATCAAGGCATTGCCTGATGGACCTGTCACGCTTGTCATTAGGAGGACAGGCCTCCAGTCCAAGGGGACCACTGCTGCTGGGGACCCCTAGACAGAAAAAGCACCAGCTGAAGCCAAAGCCAACAGCAGGTGGCCCCATAACTGCTGATTCTCAGGGTCTCTAATGCCTGCCCCACCCAGGTGGGGAAACACAGGTGTGCTTTCTGGAGGCTGCTGCCCAGGTCCAGACCTTCTGGGCCACCATCCTGCAAGAAGCTTGTCCCAAAAGCAAGGACGGCGTCACACTGTGGCAGCTGATATGAACTGTAGATTATGTATAGAGACTTAATGAAACTACCGTGGTGCCATAAATAAAATCGATGTATTACAATTTGATATAAAATCTGTGTCCTGCTTTGCATAATGTTCCAAGTACTGTAATTGTGTGGCATTTCCAAACAGCAACATTAGTTTTCCTCATGAATTTGCAATGTGGGCAGAGCTTGAAAGGGACAGCTTATCTCTGCTTTCCTTGGAGCAGAGTCACAGGCTGGAGACTCTGGAGGTTCATTCACTTATATACCTGGTAGTTGAAGTTGAGTGCTGCTAGGACCTTGCCCGGGCTGCTGGTCTGATTGCTCACAGGTGGCCTCTCCCTGTGGCCTAGGCTTCCTCCCAACATGGGGCCTGGGTTTCCAGGGTCAGCATCCTAGGAGGGGGAGAGCCCAGTAGAAACAGCACCCTGTTCATGTCTTTACACCCTAAGTCACATGCATCAATTCTGCTGTTCTATTGGTTAGAGGTGCCACAAGCCTGCCTGGGTTTGAGGGGAGGGGAAATATTGCTGGAGCCATTTTTGGAAAATATAATCTGTTACACAAAACATTTGCAAAATTGTCTTTAGTTGAGTTGGACGAGTGATCCTAGGGAAGGGTAGCACCAGGCAGCAGGGCCAATAAGCAAACAAGAGTAAAAGTGAAGCTCAGAGCTCAAAGTGCAGCCAGGTGTGCCGAGACCTACCCAGACTGAATGGAAGTGGGTCAAATAAAAGTTGCTACCACTCACCCGCCACTTGCCAAGGACAGCGTGGGGTTAAAGAAGGGGCACTGTCTTTAGTAATCACAGCAGCTTCTAAGTCGTGGCTCTGTGCCAGTGTGCTGCTGAAGGCCCCAAGATGCAGGGCAGTGAACGGCGTGTCCACCTTGTGAGTGACGAGGCAGAGAGCAAGTCCTTTGCTCTATGATGTGTAGAGATTAACAGACCTAGAGGCTCTAGGTGCAGAGCATTGTAGGGAAAATACTCTAGTGTCTGCCAAAAGGATATCTGGTTTGGTCATTTCTTTCTTTGGCGGTGGTGGGAGTGGGGACAGTCTTGTGCATTGTGGCCTGGCTACTTTTTCTATTTTTCAGTAGCCATGGAGTCTCACTCTTGCTCAGGCTGGTCTCGAACTGGTGAGCTCAATCAATCCTCCTGCCTCAGCTCCCAGTGTTGTGATTACAGGCCTGAGCCACTTGCCAGGCCAGGTTCAGTATTTCTTTTTTTCTTTCTTTCTTTCTTTTTTTTTTTTTGAGACAGAGTCTCACGTTGTCACCCTTGGTAGAGTGTCATGGTGTCACAGCTCACAGCAACCTCAAACTCTTGGCTGAAGTGATTCTCTTGCCTCAGTTTCCTGAGTAGCTGGGACTATGGGCACCCACCACAATGCCTGGCTATTTTTAGAGATGGGGTCTCGTTCTTGCTCAGGCTGGCCTCTAACTCCTGAGCTCAGGCAATCCACCTGCAACAGCCTCCCAGAGTGCTAGGATTAGGGCATGAACCACTGTGCCCGGCCTTTGGTCATTTCTTAATGCCTCATTACCAAGCTCAGGACAAGGCAATGTGACTCTGTATTAGCAACAACCAGCATCCCTTGACTAGGCCTGGGCCAGGGCTCAGCCCATCCCCAACCCCTGCTGCTGTGAAGTAAGGATGTGGGGAAGACCTGCCAAAAACCACAGATAAAACATGAAGAGGTTAGCCCAGAAAATATCAACAGAACCATGTGAATGCAACCTGGCGGCTGGGCCAGGCTCCTCAGAAAGGTAAGAACCTGCTTCCTGGCAGTGGATTCAGAAAGCCCGCCTGGGGTGCTCATCTTCATGTAGACCCCTTTGGTGACTTCCTTAGAGTGGGGAGTGAGTGTCAGCTCATCCCTCTTCACCGTGAGAAATAACGGCCGAGAAGGCTTGTGTGCTGCAGCTTGCTTAGCTCATCCCTTTCTGGATTTCGTCAAGCAGTGACAAGCACGCAGACAGAACTCTGGCAGTTGCCAGGTGTCTGAGTTTGGTGGAGGCCCTGAAGATGCAGGTCGGGGGTCAGCAGCAGAAGGTGCTGCTCAGTCCCACAGCCCCTGCCTGGAATCTCACCATGCCCACCGGGGATGGACAGGAGGCCACACGGCACAGAGGGCACACCCCTGCCTGCATCTCCTCAGCACCTGTGCATGCAGTGACTGTCCCTACAATCCAGGGGTTGTTTTCAGGGTTATCAAGCAGCCAAGAGATGAATGTGGGCCAGCCCAGGAAAGAGAAAGTAGGTCTCCATCAAGACTGGAAGGTGGAGACAGGGAAGGGCGTGGGGCCCTGAGAAAGGCTCCCTAGAAGATCAGGTGAGGTGAGCAGGTGGGTGGGGCAGAGGCTGTGTGCAGACTGGGCCCAGCTCCAGGTGAGCCCAGGGGCCTTCCAGTGGCTCATCTTGGGAGGTTTTCGCCTTCTCCAGCTGATAGGACTACCGAGGACACAGCCACTGGTGCCCAGGTTTCTGGTGTCCAGGCTGAGGAGGGCTTCAGGGTGGGAATCAGCAAGAGGGTCCATCTGAGCTCTCCAGTGGTGGGACTTTAAAGTGGAGCTTTCTTCAGCCAGCTTCTTCAGAGCTCACACAGTCATGGAGAGCAACGCTTTTGGATGTTTCCAGCTATTCTCAACGCTGCAGATAACACAGCTGACAATCACAGCTCTTAACATCCATGAAAAGGAATCACTCAAGGTCTCTTTCAAGCAGCCCTAGATCTTTGCCTTGCCCAGCATTTCACTGACTCCTACATTATTGCACTCGTGCCAACACTCATTCCCACACTGGGATTGGTATGTGTGCCTCTGTATTTTCCTTTAAAGACAATAAGTGAAAGCAGAGATGTACGGTGTCTATTCAGGAGTACAACTGCTGAGTGGCAGGGCGTGGCCCCAACAAGTGTTTTCTTCTTGCTCATCCAGGACTCAAACCAGTCTAACTTGACACCAGCAGTTGGTGTGGGAGCAGTGCAGGAAGTGTGTCCATGGGCCCAGGGAGACGTGTCCTTAGCCAGCTGGCCTTCCACTCATGAGACAGGACTGCCTCTTTTTGCTAAGACCACCACCTTCCAGGGCTTGAACTCATAGGAGCAAACATGAATGTTCTCCTTGGCTGGTGAATGCAGACTAGGCTGGACTTGGAGACCAAGCAGTGAGGTGATAGCGAACTGTACTCGGAGCAGAGTAGGTACTCATTTACTGAATGAATGAATTCTAAGTTAATCCAAGAATCTGATGAGGAAAAGGAGTTTGCTGGATGGCCCTGAGGGCATGACTGTGGGATGTGCAGACACAGGGAGAAGGCTTCTACCCTCCATGCTGGAGACGGTCACCCTAGGACTCAGAGGCAGGCAAGTCATTTCCAATAACACAAGAGAAATGTTTTCCATTTGGAGGAGCAGAGACTGAGAGCCCTGTGGAACTTCCTGTACAGGCAAGAGTAACCTGGGAAACTGAAAATTGAAGGTGCACATGAGACCTTTCTACAGGAAAGCAGGGGAGGCGCAGAGGGGCTGCTCCTGAGTGTCAGGAGCCCTCTCTGGACTGCACAGGTGGGATGGAAGAGAAAGGCAGTAGCAAGCCTTGCCCAGCAAGTGGCAAGGCTGTGCTCCCATGTTCTGACAATGTCCTGGGTGGCACAGCTGCTCCGGGCCAAGCAGCACGGCAAGCAGAGTGGGAGTCCAGCCAGGGATGCTGGTGGAAGCCTGCCCCTTCGTCCTTCTGGACAGCAATCTGGACAAGGAGAGGCAAATGCCCATAGGAAAGAAAAGGAAGGCTCTTTCCAGAGCTTGACACGCAGACATGAATGCTCATTTGGTGCAGAATCACTTCCAAAGAGCATTCATCCCCAAGGCTGCAGATCCGGCCTGGAACAGGTCCACCCTGCCTGGTTTCACTGGGAACATGGAAGTTAACTCACAGAGGAGATAGAGAAAAACGACCAATTTGAAGAGAAGCTACAACAAAAGGAGTACTAAAATTATTTTCCCTTAATGCTTATGCCATTTTTAAGCCATCATTTTCCAAGTTGACATCTTTTTAAAAGGACAAATCTTGTGCAGTGTTAAAAACACATACAGAGGTCTGTATCAGAAAAATATATCTGGGGTTTGCAGCACAGATCTTAGAGAGCTCCAGGTGCCAAAAAAGGCCAGAGGGGTTAGTTTTCAATGCCGACTGGGAAGCCTGTCTCAGAGTGACCGGCACGAGCAGGCTTTCGCCTCACAGGGCGCCAGAGCTGAGTCCCTGTCAGGTGCCTGTGGCCCAGGTCCACCCTGCCATAGGAGGAACACAGGCAGGTGAAGTTCAGAGCACGTCAAGGGCTCCTGCTGGGAGGAGGCAGAGGGGTGGGCTGCCAGCATCCTCAGAGACTCCCTGCCCACTGGCTTGTTCCAAAGAAGGAAGGCACATTTCTTGAGCGCTCCCAGACTCTCTGATGTCCTAACAGTCAAAGCTCCTTAATGACTCACAGGAGCTCTTGGCCAACAAGTGATAGCATCAGTCATGGAATTTCTTCACTGCTTTCTGAAGGTTGGCGTAAAACCCAGCCATGCTGCAGGGGAAGAAGGAGTCCACCACATTCCGTGGGAAGTAGCCGCTGAGGTCGGTCTGGAAGAATGTGATCAGGTTGGTCTTGCCCGGCTCCCTGTAAAAGCAAGAGCAGAGCTGGATCACGAGTCTGCAGCGGAGGTGCTGGGGACAAGCATGGAGACAGGCCAGGCTAGCCACCTCAGTAAACATGGCCATCCCACAGGACCACGTCTAATCCTTAGCTGGATTCACCGCCCAGGGGTCCCCTCTGGGCCTGCTTATTCTCAGGGTGGATACACGTCCTCTCGTGGGTGTATTCCACAGCCCCTCCAGGCCCTCGCACAGGGAGAAGTCCCTTCTTCCAGCCACTGAGGCAGTCCACACTCTCTGATTCATTCAGCAAATGCTTTCAGAGAATTCCCTCTGCGCCAGGCTCCGGGAGAAACAAACAGATGCTGCTCTCCATCTACTCGGGTCTGAGACCAGCATGACGTGTGCCGTGTGACACTGCAGCAGACCGACTGTGGAGGCTGGTACAGATTTCTAATACACCTGATGTGAAAGAGGGCGGTAAAAATGGGTAAACAATGTCACTCTTTTCATTATTTTCTGTTTTGAAAAATATAGCTATTCTCCATAAAAATGTTATTTATGTTAAAATGTAACACATTTTTATTATGATATTAAAATAAATTTTTAAAGAATTTCCAAGTTTTTATTTAAAATTCATGAAAATAATGACAGATACAAATCACTTCAACAGAAACCCCTTGAAGCCCTCTGTTATATTCAGGGGTGTTATGAACCCTTAGGCCAAACTTTTGAGAAGTGACAAATAACTTGAGCACATGTGAGGGGGACTTTGGCCAGCGGGTAGCTGATGGTCAGGGTGGGAATGGACATGGTGCGTGGCACAGAAGCTGGGCTGGAAGGCGAGAGGCAGTATCCGTCTGCCAACTCACTGTGTGGCTAACAGCAGCTCTGTTGGCCTCCCTGGGCTACAAACACAATGATCTGGTGCATGGGGCTGTGGTGAGTGGTGGCTCTTGCATATTACATCATGTGACAATAAACAGCCAAATGGGGGCTCAGGAGAAGGCTGGGATAATGGTACCTGCTATGTTTGTCACAGAGATCCAATGAGATGACACACGAGCACTTGGTATTCTTCCTGTGCACAGAGCAAGTGCCCCATAAATGACATTGTGATCCTGCCCCGGTTACAGTTTCCTCTGCCCTGAGAGTATCTCTCTCTTCCTGAGCTGCAGCCACTCTGAGCTCAGCCACCATCACCTCTGGCCTAGAAACACCAGGCTGCTCAGGCACCACAGCAGTTAAACTTGTGCTCTGCCCCAAATCAGAGCACATCCTGTTCATAAAATGGGCTTCTCATTTTATTCAGAGGAGAGCACACCAGCTGCCTCCTGAACAGTCTCTCCCTTTGATAACCCAACTGCCTCCCTCTGGCTGTCTCCTAAATGCCCAACCCCTGCTCCCATCTTTGCAAGGTCACACCTGCTCATTCCTCTGCTGGGGGCACTCCCTCGGCTGACATTCCCCAGGCTCCCGAGTTTCTGTTTCGTTCAAATGCCCTATTAGGGAGACCCCCCCCCATGACTCACCCCCACCATTCCCTGGCACCTTTATCTGACTCTACTTTGCCAAAGCACTTAACATAGGATAATCACGAGTGTGTCCATCTGGTATAATTACTTGCATTTGTGTTATGTCTGTTTCCTTTTCTTGCCACTAGGATCTAAGCTCCAAGAGGGCAGACACTTTATCTGTAATGAGAAGTCCATATCTGGGTTAAGAGCAGAATGTGGAGCCAGGTGGGTGGGTTTAGATCATAGATCTTTTATTTCCTAGCTATGTGATCTTGGGTAAGTTGCTTAACCTCTCTGTGCCCAGTGTTCTTATCTAAAAAATAGAGATAATAATAGTGCCTTGGGGGTTATAAAAATGAAAATAAGTAAATTTATATGAGGTGCTTAGAATAGTGCCACACAATAGTTTATTGTTGTTATTACGGGCTGATCCATTGTGTCTAGAATAGGTCTATATTCACAGAATGATAAGGGAATAATACTGTTATAGATTTCAGATCCACAATCTCTGGAAAATAACTGCAGGAGGCAGGCTCTAGCAAAAAACTCTGTCCTCTGGGATAGAGTGAAGTTGTGTCATCATAGCTCCTCGCAACCTCAAACTCCTGGGCTCAAGCAATCCTTCTGCATCAGCCTACTGAGTAGCTGGGACTGCAGGTGCCTGCCACCATACCTGGCTGATTATTTCTATCTTTAGTAGAGATAGGTCTCACTCTTGCTCTGGCTGGCCTCAAACTCCCAAACTTAAGTGGTCCTCCCACCTTAGCCTCCCAGAGTGTTAGGATGACAGATGTGAGCCACTGAGTCTAAGCAGAAAGCTTTACTGAGAACAGAAAGTGTTTTTAATCGAGTGGATAACAGTTGAAAGAGTCAACCCATGAGTTAAAAGCTCTACATTAGCTGAGTTGTGGGACCTCAGTGACCCCCTTTACAAAGTCCACACGATTACCTTTGCTACCTGGCATGAGGCACAATGGTACTCATATTATTGCGCGGGCTTCCCAAAAGGAGGTGGCCATACCGTTCAGCCCCTGAGAAGAAAGTGCTGAAGCTCTTATTCCGAGCACTCCTTTTAATCAGACCAGCACCACTGAAAGAGGAGTCTCAGCGGCTGACTCAGGTGGGAATGATGAGGAAACGAGGCAGATGGTCAGGGCCCTCAGCCCCAGCCAGGGGATCTGGGGCAGCCATGTACTGAGGGGACTGAGGGTGGCTGTGTGTATGCACTTGTGCACGCATGCATCAGACCACAGATATGCTATTTTCAAGCTCAAAATTTTGTTATGTTTAAGAAAAATCTTTCACAAGATGGTTGAAAAGCCAGCTTAGCAAAGCATGTCACTCAGAGGTGTGGAGTCTGGACGCAGTAGACTGTGGTGCCATGGCCCACCCTCTGGGCTGGTGTGGTGAAAGCATGATCCTTTCCCTTCCTGGTGCCTGTACCAGGCCTACAGGAAACGCCAGGACACACCTACAAGTGCAATTTCTTTTGCCATCAACTAGGGTGGTTCCCAGGATAAACTAGTGACCTTCAGGTGATTCATTAGATAGAAGTTCCTGGAGAAAACCTGGCCATGTGTTTGGAGAAATGAGCTCAGCTCTGAGTCTGGCCCATAGTGTGGTCTCAGAATGGTTCCACTCCTTGTTAGGGAGCCCCAGTCACAGCGTGAAATGTGAGTGGGGACAGCTATGCTCATAGCCGCTTCAGGCTGGTGTTCAGAGAACACTCGGAGCTCACACCATATAGCCAAACTCCTCACCTTTGACCCCAGACACATACATCACTTAACCTCCCAAAACTTGGTTTTCTCATCTGCTAAATGGGACCAGGATATTTGCCTCATCTACTTTACAGGGCTGGAGGGAGCCCCAAAATAACAAGAGTAAGTGCCAGGGACTTTCACATGTTATCCACCGATGTGCATGTGTGAAAGCATTTTGTAAAATCAATCAATCTTGTTGTTGTGAGTCATAGTCAAAGTGCCCATCTGGACACCACGTCCCCACAGGAAAGCCGCAGTGAGGTTTGAGGCAAGCACCTCAATGCAGGAGGTGATCCTTACCCTGGCAGTGGCTCACAGAAGCATCCGCAAGGATGGTTAAATCCCCTCACAAAACCTGGCTTCGGGGGGGACAAGGGATGCTCCACATGGGTAGCTGAAAGACACACAGACAGCCAGTGAGCTACAACTTCAGAACCGGGCCACAGCCACTGGAGGGCCACGGAGCCCAAGAGGCAGCAGGGGACCCTGCTACCCCCACCCCACTGCCCCTTACATTCACTCATATGCTCTCACACTCACACACATGCACAAACTCACACGTATCCATGCATATACACACATGTACTCCAGCACATGGCTTTCCCAAGCCTGCCAGAATATTAGCAAAAAGAGCACTACAGAATGCAATGTTTGGGGGTGGGAAAAGGCTGGTGCCCTTCTCAAATCCACAGAAGTGTGATGTGGCCACCAACTCTCCCACATGGAAGAATCAGAGGCAAGGGCTGTGCAGGGTAGAGGTTGTGCAGGGCAGGGGCTGTGCGGGGCAGGGGCTGAGCTCCCTGCTGGGCAGGCAGGGGCAGACATAGGAAGACGCTCCTGTGGATGTGGTATTCACATCTGAGCCCACCGAGGTTCTAAGCCACCCAACACACACATATGTCTATGGCACAAACTATGAGCCTCAGCAGGAATAGAAAGGGGTGCTGACAAAATCTGCGGCTTAAAAATAAAATTACTGGTGCGAGGACTCTCTCGCCTCAGTCCCTTATGGCACAGAATCCCCCCAAGCATAACAAGGCAAAGCACACACAAATTATTTTTCTGGTGATTTCTACATGCTCAGCGTTCCTTGAGGAACAGAGGAGTGCAGAAGAGAGGGCCCGGCATCCCAGGAGCGCCCCATGGCGCCTCCAGCCCACACTCACCGTTGGAACTAATGGTCCCATCCTCATACTTCCTGACCAGCACCAGGTCCACAAAATCTCTGGGAGAAATGAGCTTCATAGCGGCCGAGGGAGTAGAGGTTCTGCTTATGCACAGTGTCTGCCAGAGCAAGGGGTGTGCAGCTGTGCCTCATGGCCAGCACCTTCTCCCTGCTCCGACCCCCAGGCTTTGGGAAAGGTACAGGCACTGACGGGAGGGTGGCCCCATGAACTGGGGCCCCCAGAGCGAGGCTTCTGTGGAAAAGCTAAGCACCACTGATGATCACTCAGTTTATAAAGTCCCGGGCTGTGACGGGGGCTGGCCATGCTGTCTAGCTGCAGACCAGGGCCACACTGAGGCAAGAACTCTCATTTATTGAATAAAAGCCTGGCTGGGCAAAGTTTGCAGCTGTCCTTTAACCCTGAGAAATAGGTTTCATTAAGTCATTTGACAGATGAAGAAGCTGAGGCTGGGAAAGATGAAGAAATTTAGCACAAAGCTCACAGTGGAGCTGGAATTCCAGGAGGGCAGGGAGTAGGGAGACGCGAGAGAGTCCCCCCATCAAGGCCAACCCTGCACTTGCTCAACCTCCTCAGACACTGTGCACCAGGCAGCTCTCTGGTTTCATGCCTTCCCTGGCCCTGGGAAGGGCACCTGAACCTCACCCACTTTGCAAACCAAGGACACCCCAAACCTGCCCTGTGCCCTTCCCACTACACCCTTCCTGCGGGAGAGCAGGTGCCAGGTGCCCTCAAGTTCATGGGACCATCCTGGGGCAAGTGAGAAGAAACAGGTAAAGGTGCTCAGCTCACCTTCCCTTGGGCACTTAGACCAGGGCACAGGGGGTTGCTGAGAAACCTTCTGCCAGGGACACCTTTGGCCTCAGGGAATTAGCTGTCAAGCAGGCCTGTGATTGACCTATCCAGTGGGGACACTAGGGATCAATTCCCAGATGACTCCATTCCATGTGTTCTTCCTAAAGTGACCTGCTGGGAACATGCCATGCCTGACTCTTAGGTCTCCTTTCCCACCTGAACGAAAGCCTGGCATAACCCCACCCATCCAGAGTCACCCTATCATGAATTGTCCCAGGTTTTAAAATCCCCCAGGGTTAGCCGGGCGTTGTGGCGGGCGCCTGTAGTCCCAGCTACTCGGGAGGCTGAGGCAAGAGAATCGCTTAAGCCCAGGAGTTGGAGGTTGCTGTGAGCTGTGTGAGGCCACGGCACTCTACCGAGGGCCATAAAGTGAGACTCTGTCTCTACAAAAAAAATAAATAAATAAAAAATAAAATCCCCCAGGGTACCAAAGGGACAGTTAGGAATGTTGATTGAAATATTTAATCAAGGTGCTACACACTTGTGCTAGAATCTCATGATTTTTCTCCTATTACCAAGCTTGGTGTTACACAGAAGGCAGTTTCATCATTTCTAAATTCTGATATTTTGCAGTAGAATGGTAGCAGTGGTAGCAGGGACAAAATTAAAAAAAAATTATACTGTTTCCACCTCTGAATACTCCTCTCAAATGCATCACTCTTAAGGAATGGTGTCTGGACACCAAGATGAAGAGGACTTTGGACAGAAATAACGAGGCAGCAGCTCATGTCCTAAATGTAACAAACTCAGAGCATGGCTCTATATCCATTCATCCACCCATCCATCATCCATCCATCTATTCACTCACTCATCCATCATCCATCCATCCATTCATCCATCCACACATCCATCTATCATCCATCCACACATACATCCATCATCCATCATCCATTCATCTATCCATCCACACATCTATCCATCCATACATCCACTCGCCCGTCCATCATCCATCCATCCATCCATCCACACATCCATCCATCCATTCACTCACCCATCCATCTTCCATCCATCCATCCACACATCCATCCATTCACTCACCCATCCATCATCCATCCATCCATTCACTCACCCATCCATCATCCATCCATCCACACATCCATCCATCCATCCATTCACTCACCCATCCATCATCCATCCATCCACACATCCATCCATCTATCCATCCATCCATCTTTTCACTCACCCACCCATCATCCATCCATCCATCCACCCATCCACACATCCATCCATCTATTCACTCACCCATCCATCATCCATTCATCTATCCATCATCCATTCAATCCATCCACCCATTCACTCACCCATCCATCCATCCAGCCATCCATCTATCCACACATCAATCCATTCATCCACACATCCATCCATCCATCCATCCACACACCCATTCATCATCCATCCATCCATCCACACATCCATCTAACCATCCATCCATTCATCCACACGTCTATCCATCCATCCATCAATTCACTCACCTATCCATCATCCATCCATCCATCTACACACCCTTCCATCCACACATTTATCCATTTATTTGTCATCTACCTATTATAGAATTATAATATTTGAGGTTTGTCAACATCATGCTGACATATGTCAATCTGTGAGGAAGGTCCCTTTCTCCACATTTTCACCGTTTCACTGAATGATAAATAGCTAACACTTGTCAACTTCTCCTCTACTTTTTTGTCAAGATGAGCTCACCTGTGAGCTGTCTGTGCTTTTCCTCCTTTTCATACTTCAGGTCTAATAAAGGCTGTATATTTCTAGTAAGAAATTCTATCTTTTCATTGACACATAAACTAATTTTTAAAAAGAGCATTCATTCATCTCATGCAGAGAGGCAAAACACAGCAAAACATCTGTAAGTTGACCACCCAATGGATTGTAACAAACTGGTCAACATGCAGAGTTAGTCAACATAAGGAACTAGGCCTGCTGTACTGAAACATACATGTGTTGTGTTTCTGATCTATGAAAATTAGGTCACCTTAAGGAGGTGGTCAGAGTAGGGTGGTGGTTAGCTGTGGAGGTCCTACAGTATTTAACTTTTTGGGTTTAACAGTTCTTCAACAAAATTCATAATATAATTATATCATTTTAATGAATTATTAACATACTTCAATTCAGATTTTTTTAAAACTTAGAGTCTCATGGTTATAGGAAATACATGATTGTTTTTTTTTTTTTTTTTTTTTTTTGCAGTTTTTGGCCAGGGCTGGGTTTGAACCTGCCACCTCCGGTATATGGGCCTGGTGCCCTACTCCTTTGAGCCACAGGCACCACCCTTCTTTCTTTCTTTCTTTTTCTTTTTTTTTTTTTTTAGAAACAGGGTCTCTTACTTTATTGCCCTTGATAGAGTGCTGTGTCGTCACAGCTCACAGCAACCTCCAGCTCTTGGACTTAAGCGATTCTCTTGCCTCAGCCTCTTGAGTAGCTGGGACTACAGGTGTCTACCACAATGCCCAGCTGTTTTTTTGTTGCAGTTTGGCTGGGGCTAGATTCAAACCCACCACCTTCAGTATATGGGGCCGGTACCCTTCCCACTGAGCCACAGGCACTGCCCAATACACGATTTTCTTAAAAGTTAGTTTCTATGTATATGCACCTTTATGATGCAATACGATGACTTTCAAGAATAAACATGTATTATCTTAGGGTAAAATTCAGATTGTTGTATGAAATGGAAATTAATGCTCAAGGAAAATAATTGTATATAGTTTATGACTAAGAAAATTGGCTCATGTATTCTTAAGATGGGTGACAGTAAATAAAAGTTCATATATTTTATGGATAGCTCTAAAAATGATGCCCTTGCTTTATTCAAAGTTGACAGATTTATTACATGTCAAAAATGACATGATCAGCAACTTGTGAAAATGCAGCTATCAACAACCTGGGGATGTTAACTGGATGTGTGGGGATGATGTATAATTTCTTAAGAATCTGTTGGAGGGACATAAGCAAAAAGTTTGAAGACTCTTGCACCACAGGACTCACTGGAGTAGGGCAGGGTACCTAGGGCTCTGGGGCTGATACTGGCCTGGCCTCCAGGGAAGTAGCTGCCAGGGATTGAAGGGCCAGCAGCCTCACACAGGGAATGGGCATACTCCCTCTAAAGACAAACTGGGTGTCCAGAGAAGAGATACCCTCTCCCAAGCCCAGCATCATCTACTTAACCCCACTGGCAAGCTAGGATGAAGGGAAGAACTGGTACCAGTGTAGAATGCAGCACAGCTATATACAGTCCAACCAACCTGTGGCAGTTGGGAGGTTGCTAAGCAACAATGAGGAAAGCACATCACTCCCAGGGCCTTTAAGCACTTGGGTCTCCAGGACCCAGAACTGGAGCTGGGATGAAGGCAGGAGGTCAGAAGTTGATTCTCTGGCTCTCTGGAAGGTCGTACCTCTAAAGACCGAGAGCCTGGAATTGTGAGTCACCAGCCCGCTCTCAACTCCCCCTGTGCCACTTGTTACCTGTGGAAACTTGGGTACATCTCTTTATCCCTGTCAAACAGTTTCTGTTCCCCAGCATTTCAAAGTACTTTGAGCTTGTAGCATCATGTAAAATGACTCAGTGCTATCACTTAATCATAACTATGGCAGCTCAGGTTTCTCACTATAATGTTCTAGGCCTTCCATTCTCTCGCTTGTGCCACTACTTGCTGTATTGAGACAAAGGAGTGCAAACATACTACAAATATTAGCCCCTTTTATTTCAAGAGGAAAATTCTACATACGGTCCTGTTAGCACATTTGTATTATGCATTTAATACATAATACAAATGTATTTAAAGGGCATTCCCCTGTGTTTCCTCAATGTCAATCATTTGTGTATAATTATTTGCATCCCATCCTTTTTTTGGGGGGAGGGGCTATCTCTGGTATCGCCTACAATGTGCTTGCTTTCTAAAATTTAAGTAAGTTGGTTATAAAAGGAAGTTATTTAACTATTAGAAATGGAAAAAAGATAAGATATCTTATCCCTAAGATAAAGAGAACTGCAAAATATAAACACAAGGGATTATTAGATTCTAATTCTGAGCCTGAGGCCAGCTTTATTTCACTATAAAGAAGGTTGGCAAGTGTTAAAACTGGCTGCAAAGGCACCTACCTGGGACTATCCCCTTCAAGTTACCAAAGAGATTAAGAATTGAAACAGGGTAACCTCCTCACTATGGGACTCAATGTCAGCTTTGACTGATACAGACCTAAAATCACCTTTTATACCCCAGGGATAAGTGTCTCACCCTTCAGGTACAGCGACATCAGCTCCTATGAGAATGAACTAAAAATGAACGGAAATGTAAATTCTTGGTCAAGGCTAAGAACAGCAGCTCCTACAGATCCAGATTCGGCAGTGGAGAGCTACTACTTGATGTTTCACAACCATCTGTGGTAAACACCCAAAAGTATGCTGGGCCACAGATGTCAAAATTAAGACCCTATTTAAAGTGAACAGGTAAGCAAGGGAACTTGCTTATTGGTTTTGGTTATTCCTTGTTTTCCTGAACTGTAAACAAAATGAGGTAGGATCTAAAAGCTAAGAGGACACTGAGGCAGACCCCCACTGTGGAAGGTGGTAGCCACCAGCTGCATGTGGCTATTTTAAATTTACATTTAATTAATCAGATTTAAATAGAATTAACGATTCGTTTCTTTAAACTAGCCACCTTCAGATAAGGTATTTCCTTCATCTCAGAAAGTTCTACTGGACAGTGCTGGTCTGGGTGGGCCCTGGCCCACAGCTGACTCATGGGGCAGGGCTCTCTCAATTCATTAGCACGGCCCCATCAAGGGGCAGAATTTCAAACTATAGGTGATGGGCCAAATCCAGGCATTGCCTCGGTATCCTCAGAGCCCAGGGTCACCTGAATTTCCTTATCAGCTGCTGTGTCTTGTTGGCTGTTTAGGGCTTCTCTGCCTCTCTCTGCGTCATGCTATTTTTCAACCTGTACATGGACCAACGCTGGGCTTGAGTGTTTGTTGCAAGCAGTAGGCAGCCTGTGTGTGCCAAAGGTGTGACAGGCCCCCTCCAGAGCAGACAGGGTCAGGTTACTATAGCAGGGCCCAGACAATGTCCTTAGATAACATACTTGGAAAAACTTACATCAGTGATGCTTTGGATAATTTCAAAACTAGCCACATTTTCATCCCACTTCTCCCGCAGGCCCCCAGCAGCCGGCTTTACACAGTCCCACACCTCCTTGGGTGTTCCCAACACAATGCCTTCGCCTCGGTACCTGGAGCAAGCACAAAAAAGTAATTTGATCCCAAAGCATCAGTCAAGTGTGTTCATCTTGGGGTTACATCTAAGGACGAGAGGGTGGACCATGCCATGTCTGTTACCGCTCTTCAGGACGGACCTGCAGAGAAGGTACTGGAACTTACTAGCTCACCTCCCCCACAACCTGCAGAAATGATGGTAAGCTTTCACAAGAATATGATTTGCTGGAAATAATTTAGTTAAGAACAGAAGTTAATGCTTTTCTGGAAGGTAATTGGCGAGGTGATCACAGGTTGCTAGGGCTGATTATAGGAAGTAAACTCACAGAAACACCAGGCAGGATGAGGCATCTTTGATAAGCTTAGAACAAGGCATGCACTTACAGGTTGCCTGGAAACTCCACAGATGGCCTCCAGGAAACTGAAATTCCATTCTGTCAAAAGGCACAGAACCACAGGAGAATTTTAGGGCTAGAAGTGCTCTGAGGATCACCTGACTCAATCCTCTGTTCTACAGAAGAGGGGTCCAAGGCCTCAAGAGATGCAATCTCCAAGGCAGTCCAGACTCGCCCAGGACAGAGCTGGAATGAGTCCTGGACAAACCTGTCCACACAGCAGAATGTGATAAAGAAAGAGATCTTAACTGGCTGAGTCCAAGAACTGTGGGTGGCTTTCAAATCACCTTAAAAGCAACCACGCATTTAGCTTCCCTAGCCAATTTAGGGCTATTGGTTAAAAATCAGAAATGTTGAGTAAGCAAAACTACGTCCATGCTACCTTCTGGGAACAACAAAGACAGGGGCTCTTGCTACAATGAACACAGCAAAGGCTTCCAAGCCAAGCCAGCCAGTGACCTTGGGCAAGTCGCTCAATGAAAGGAACTGATAACTTACTTCCTGGGGTCGTGTTAGCACAACAGGCCCAATCTTTTTTAAAAGCCAACACCATGCAGTGGAATCCCTGTCAATCTACTCGAGAGTACTGGGGTGCAGAAATCAGCGCGGAGAGGCGGCGCCTTGGGGGGCTTCTGGGTCCCGGCCCCACGGTGCAAAGTCTCAGGAACCCCTTCCCGCTCAGATGCTCACTCACGCTTTCTCGGCATATCTTCCAGCCTGACGCGTCTCGCCGATACTGGAGCACCTTCTCCGCCACAGCCTCGCTTATCTGAGCGGCCAGCGCCGGGTCCATCGCGCAGTGAGTGAACAAGGCTGAGGGGTCACGGGTGGCAGAGGCGGCTCTGCAGCTGGCTCTGGATCCTGGCGGCCAGAATGCCGGAGTTCTGGGCCGGGCCCGGAGACCCGCCCCAAGCCCCGCCCCAAGCCCTGCCCTAGAGTACCCGCCCCCTAGCTCGGATTGGTCCGATCCCTCAGACGAATCCCGCCCCGCCCTGAGATTGGCCGGGCCGCGCTCAGAGCGCGGAGCCAGGATCTGCCCGGAGGGTTGACGTCCGGGAGGTCCCCGGCGCTCCAGGCAAGGTCCTACAGCCTCCGATCCGCTCTGTCCGGTTCTGGGAGGGGCTCTGGAGCACTGCGACTCTGAAATGGCCAGTGACGGAGACCAAGTGGGCCCGCCACATCACGAACAACGTCATAGGTTTGATTAAGAAGAGTGCACCGGGGAAGCAGGACAGTGGGGCCCTTTGCATCAGAAATAACCTTCTCCGGAGGCTGCTGCCTGGTGGAATGCAAAGCGCCTGGAGACTGGATGTCAGTTAGGAGACTGCGGCGACAGTGAGAGACGTGGGCCAGGTGTGGGAGAGTGCAGGCGGAGAGAAGAGTGCTGAGAACACAGAATGTGGAGGTCTCAGTGACTGGTTGTGAGGCTCGTGGAGAAGGAAGAGAGAGGCTTGAGAGGGAGACTGAGACTTCAGTTCTGGACATTCTTAACGGGAGGGCCCTGAGGGGAGAAGCCGAGACAGAGCTGCTGTCGCTGACGTCTGGGAGGGGCGGGAGTTCTCCGTGTCTAGGTGGGCTGTACCTGCGAGGAGGGGGTGGGGTTGCATCATCCCAGTGTGAGTGGCAAGGCCAGCCTCAGTTTCCTCCTCTAAAGCGCTGTAACCAGCTATAAATATTTGAAGAAGTCAATACTGACATCTGTTTTTGTGCTTATGTTTTTTTTTTTTGTTTGTTTGTTTGTTTTTGGCCAGGGCTGGGTTTGAACCCGCCACCTCTGGCATATGGGACCTGCACCCTACTCCTTGAGCCACCAGCACCGCCTATGTTTTTGTTTTTTTGTGTGAGTTTGTGTGTGTGTTCTTTGGTCTCCTTTAAAGTTTTGAAAGACATGTTTGGAAGAGTGCTGCAAACAAAATGTTTTTGGAAGTCCAGTTTAGACGTGCTGGGCTGCCAGGCTGTGAAGAAGACCCAGATGGAGGACTTAGGGAGCTCGAGGCCTGACTGTTTCACGTTATTTATTGTGTGTTTTGGGGCAAGTCACTTAGACTCCTTGAAGTTCAGCTTACTCCAAGGTGGAATGAGATAATAATAAATGTTCCCCATGCCCCTGTGAAGAGCAAGTGCAGTAACGTGTATGCATACTCCTAGGAGCCATAAAAGATGAGACTGATAAGCCAACCGCATTTTATTTTTGGCCAGGGCTGGTTTTGAACCCAGCCACCTCTGGCATATGGGACCGGCGCCCTACTCCTTGAGCCACAGGCACTGCCCAGCCAACCGCATTTTAAAAGTGAAGCATATTGAAATATCATAAAAAGTTCGAGAATAATGTGAGAAAACTCTAGGACATACTTTAACCAAAAGTAAGTTTTCCTCTTGAACAAAATGCTCTTACAAATCTTTAAGACATTTTATCTACTCTGTAGATAAAAAGAAGGCATCACTTGTGGATTTGCCACTCTGTGGAAAAGTAAACTAACATGGCTAGAAAAGAAACAAAAAGATGCAGAACCTCACTCATAGTTAGAGAATTAAAAATTAAGACAAGGAGAGACTTTTTTTTACCTATCTAATGGACAAACATGGAGAGGTTTGTGAATACCCTGTGTTGGAGCCAGAGGGTGTGGAGAAGTAGTTGTTCTTAGACATTGTGGACAAGAGTTTAAATTTATGCAACCTGCTGAGAGCAACATAACTGCATATATTAAAATGTTACTCTGTTGGTTCCTTTACCCAGCAACTCCTCCTGCAGAAGGATGCGTAACATTCCTCTTAACAATTGGAGGCAACCAATTTATGAATGTATTAACACAAAGTAGCAGTCTTTCCATTTAGTGGAACGGTATGTAGCCATCAAGGTAATGTAGCACAAATGAAGGAAGGCAGAGCGGGAGCAGACAGGAAATGCTCAGCAGAGCCCAGGCACAGAGTGAATCTGGCGATGAGATTTGCTGTCAGTAGACTATTCTAATCAAAAGCAGTTTTTTCTCTATAAAGAAAATGAATGAGATTTAAAGCTTAACTAAGTATTATTTAAGTTCTTGCCCTCTCCCAATAAAATGGTTTGAATGTTCCCTTCCCAACAGGGAAATATATCATTTTCTATCTATCTAATATATATAATAATAAATATTATATATATATATATCTTTAAGTCAAGCGCAACCACATTGTGGATAGGAAAGTCCACGCTCCAGTCAGATTGCCTGGGTTCAACTACCAGCAGCACTACCTAGTAGCCATGACCTCGGGAAGTAACTGATCATTCCAGTTTTGGCATCCTGTTTTGGAAAGTGAGAAAAATAACTCATAGGGTTAATGTGGGGGTCAAATGATTTAATAAATGGATAGCAATTAGAATGGAGTTTGGCATACAGTAAATATTTATATATAATACCATATATGTTTTATTGTTTATATATCTTGAGTAAGAAAGAGAAAATAACTAGAGATGTGTTCATGTATGTTTATATGTTTGTGTATATTATATATGGATATGTTTAGAATAGTTACTATTTTATTTTCTTTTAGACAAGGTCTTGCTCTGTTGCAGTAGCATGACCATAGCTTACAGGAACCTCAAATTTTGGGGCTCAAATAATTCTCCTACCTTAGCATCCTAAGTTGCTGGGACTACAGGTATATCCCCACACATTCAGCTAATTTTTTGTAGAGGCAGTTATGTCCCTATTTTGCACAGACTGGTCTCAAATGCCTGGATTCAAGCAATCTTGCCTTGGCTTTCCAAAGTGCTAGCATTACAGGTATGAGAAACCAGGCCTGGTCTAGGTCTAGAGTATTCACTTTTCGAAAAGAATAGAATAAACTGTTAATAGTGGAGAGTAATGCCAAAGGATATTTCCTTTTCATTTTATATCATTGTATACTATTCAATTATTTTACTTACACATAGGACATTTTAAATTAAAAAAAAAAGCCTGTTTAAAATTCAGTGTAGAGTATTTCTCTGAAGCTCTAACATTGAGACCCTCTTGGGCTACAGTCTATTGGAACCTTGGGCACAAAACACTGTGAAAATGAAGCTGAAGGAAAGTAAGTCTTGCTGTAGAAAGTGACTTTTGTTAGACATCAAACATTGAAGAGATTATGGTACTTATCAAAACAGAGCGTGGACCATGGGCTTTAAAAATCTTTTTAGCACCTGTAAAAGCATTTAATCTTTGTTCCCAGAAAATGGGAAATACTGGATATACAAAATACACTGTATTTGGAAAGGCAATCTGTTTGTCCCCAAAGCCTGTGACAATCTGGCAATAGGAGAAGATGAAGTCAGGCTGGTTTAGGGAAGGCACTGACCTGTTTTGCCACTGGAGGCCAGCACAGGGCAGGGCCAGCAGCTGGCTGGAGCTGGGGGTAGGTGGGAGCTGCCTTCACAGCAGCTGTGGGGACCTAGAGCAGTGATCTATTTTGCAATCTGCTTGAGTTCAGAGCTGACAGAAAAGGAGAAATGACAACTCTGGAGATTCCATTGATCCTACAAGGTCCCTTAGTGCTCTGGGTCACTCAGTTGTCCACATCAGACCTCAGAGAAGTTCAAGTTGAATTTTAAACAGGTGTGTATGGGGGTAGGAAGCCTGGTAACTTCTAACCCAATCCAAGACCATACCGTAGAAGGGATGGGCAAGTGTCCAAGTGGTCCCGTCTTAAAAGGCTCCCAAGAGAGCGCAGTGTCTGCATGCCACTTAGATGCTGGATGGAGAACTGTGGTGTTGAACTGAGTTGTCTCAGGCAGGTGCTATGGACACCTCGCACCTGCACACGTGCGGTGCTTATCGCTTCCTCGTTACTCTGCACTTCTTCCCACACACTGTCCTATGCACTTTATCTCTATAGGGCCATTTACCCCTCACACTGATACCACAGCACCATGAGGTAGATCCGGCCCCCTGTATTTTACAGGTTAAGAAAATGAGGATCACATAGGGTGTCCAACAGCAAATGACAGAGCTGTTTCAAACTTCCAGTTTCTATTTCCAAAGGTCCCGCGTTTACTCATCGGCTTTACTACCTCCTGCTTCCTGAGCACATGCAGCGTTTACCATGAAATGTGGGAACATGAAGATGTCCCCAGCCTATAGCCGCTGTGAAGCAGGGAAGCACGTGGGTGCGCACAGAGCGGCTGGGAATTCTGCCTTAGCTGGGGAAGCTTGTCTTTCAGAGATTTGCAGCAACCTCTTCCCTAAATTTCCTGGCATTTACAAATTCTGAAACATGGAGTGACTAAGGGAAGCCTAAGATATTTACTAAACTCCTCCTACCGAGAGGGAATTCACCCTTCCTATTTAATGGGTACAATTGTCTGATCTTTTAGACGCAAGTGGAATTTGTTATGTCGGTGTTTGGGGGAGAGATTTTTAATAATACTGTGGATCACGTCCTCTTTAATAGTTTTCTAAAAGAGCAGAGATGCACACCTTCACCCCCTGGATCGTTACTAACATACAAAGCAGTATTGTGAAACTGCAGTTATGCAAAGGCAGTTTGACCACGTAGGTTTGAAGCTTTCTGTTCGGCAACTTCGTTAAGGGTTAGAGTTCAGGGAATGGAGGGGAATGACTGAAGAACATGCCGTGCTTTTGTCAGAAGCTTTATGGGCATCTGTTCGTGGTGAGGATGACTCCTGTCAATAGAAATGTGAGCAGAGGGGTTGAACAGGCTGTTAATTCACAGAGAAGAAATGCAAATGACCTGCCAACTTAAGGAAAGAGCCTGACAATAAAAGTGCAAGTTCATCAAATAAGGTGGTGTAGTTTTTTTAAAAAATCAGATTGGTAATAATGATTTGTGTCAATGTCAAGCCTTGGAGAGGATGTAAGAAAAGTGGCCATCTCAATCACTGCAGAGGGAGCATACACGGTGGGTGGGGGGGTTCTGGACTCAGGAAGACCAGTAATGAACATGCTCCTCCCTCCTGAGTAGGGGTTGCTCTTTTAGGACAACCAGTAGCCATTTCTAAGTAAACTCTGGCACAAGTGCATCAGAAAACACATAAACATGTTTCGTGTAACACTAATAGAAAAAAGAAGTGGAAATAACGTCAACGTCCATCAATAAGAAAATGGATAAATATTATGTAGTTTATTCATACGATGAACTACTACTGAGCAGTCGTAATAGGTGAGTCCAATCTATGTATTTCTTTGATAGACCTGAAAAATATGAATACACAATCATACAGTACAATTGTAAAATGCGCTTACACATTGTTTATGGATGCTTACACACATGCCGTGCACCTACACACATGCAACACAGCCACTGTAAACACTTGATCAATTGGATATGCTACAACCCCGGGTAGTGTGAGGAGAGTGAGACTTAGTGTGAGGATTATGGTGGGCTTTCATTAGATCTCTAATATTTTGTTTATTACTAATAATAAAATGGGTAGATGGAAATAAAAAAAAATTCAACAGTTGATGACCCTCATAGCGGAACATCAGTGCTTGTCACACTAGTATTTGCACTATTTTCCAATTAAAGACATGACCTAATGTAAGTGTCAGCGTGGGTGCGAGCTGTGCTGTGCACTGAAGGGTGAGACTCATGCTTTGAGCCCGGGGCGTGTATCACCCACGCTCAGGTCTTCTCAGGAATGTCTCAGAGCTGCCTGTCCTCGAGTCCTAGTGGATGGGGGGTGCCTCGTCACTGCCACAGGTGCTCCCACAGGTGCAACAATGCCTGGGAGAGAGAACCCTCTTCCTGCAAACCCCATCATTCCCATGGTATTGTAGAGCATTTACTCTTGAGTAGACTATAGCCTGTTGGAATTACCAAGGCAGAACATGTGAAAATATGTGTACTCTTTTTCATAAATTTGGGGACATCTTAATCTGTGTATACTTTTAAAATGGCACTATTTATACTGAACATTTCTTTCTGATCATAATTGGTAATAAATCGTGGAATATTCTCCTGTGACCGTGTCATTTGTGATTCATTCATTAATATAGTTTATTAATTGAGTCATCTACCCACTCAGATCCAGCTAATATTTATTAGGTATTTGTGGTAAGCCTCCAAGATTGCTGCCTCCTGTTACCCATGTCCTGTGTGATCTCCCCTTGAATGTGCCAGAATTGGGAGTTTGACGAGATTTTACTCCCAGAGATAGTGAAGGTGAAGATATAATTTTAAAGATATAATTAAGATTCCTGATCAGATAATTTTGAATTAATCAAAAGGGAGATTATCCATGTGGTCTGACCATTATAATCAGATGACCCGTTCTTAAAAGAGAGTTAAGGCCGTCACTGGAAAAAGAGATTTGAAACTGAAGAGCTGCTCTCTGCTGGCTTTGGAGACATAGGCTGCCATGTTGTGGGGAGTGGCCACATGGCAGGGAAATATGGGCATCCTCCAGGGACTGAGGGCCGCATTCCTGGAATCTCAAGGCAATGAATTCTGCCAACAATCACAGGAGCTTCAAGCCTCACATAAGATGCCAACTCTGTCAATGCCTAGATGACAGCCCGGTGACACCTAAGGACCCAGCTAAACTGGGCCCAAACTGCTGTCCCTTGGAAACTGTGACATGATCGACTGTGTTCTTTTAAGCCACTTTGTTGTGAAGCAATAGAAAATGATCATAGTATCTATTATATGTCAGTTACAGGGGATGCAGACATGAATAAAATACCATCCTTGCTCCAAAGACAGTCTAGTCTGGTGAAGGAGACAGAAATGTCAAAAAGACACAATTTAGAGTGAAAAGAGTTATCATGGAAATATGAATCAGGTGCACTCCTGGTTAACCACAGAAGATTGGCCACAAACAGCTGCCCAAACCCTGCATAATGCCAGAAAAGGGACCAAAGGCCGTCAGCTCTTGAAGGGGAAGGCGATGTGGAAAGGTGACGGATAGCTTCTCTTCTGGACAGATTGGCTGGGAGGTGCAAATGTGGCATTTTCTGTGCCTGTGAATTCCTCCTCCACCTACCACAAGGAGGAAACCTGTTGGCAGTGGGAGAAAATGAGGTCAAGAAACAGAACTAGAGCAGAGAAGTCACAGAGATATTTCTGGGATGTTTGATGCCTGGGCTACCTGCTGGCCCAGGTCCAGCTCAGTTCCCAGGGATCTGCTTTTCACTTAAACAAGCCAACAAACCTTAAGGGTAAACCTTGGGTTATTTCCAGTCTAAGTGTCCTGGAAAATTAACTCAGATAGATTAGTAAACAGGAAAAAATAAGCTCTTGATAAATTCCATTCCAGTTACTCTCCTCATTACTAATTTGGCGATTCCTACCAATTTAAGCATTGCAAAATCTTTAAGGGCTGCCACATAATTTTAAGGTACTTAATAGGGAGGACGGACTTTTTTTTTTTGGCTAGGGCTGGGTTTGAACCCACCACCTCCGGCATATGGGGCCGGCACCCTACTCCTTTGAGCCACAGGCACTGCCCAGGATGGACTTTTTTATAGGTTGAAAGCGTCACATTCAAACAGTTCACATGTGTCATTAAGGACATGCGCAGACATCTCAGGGGAGGCTCCTGCAGGCAGGGTGAGATGTGTGGCTTGCCTGTGATTTATAGCCACTGAGAGGTTGAAAGAGAGCCACAGAGATGAATGTCTTGTTTGTGGTTGCTGTGGAACAGGTAGTTGTAGTCCTGGCAGTCTCAGGGCCCCAGCCAGCCCACAGAACATGCCTGGACGTGCCTTCCATGTCTCAATCACGTCTCTTTCTAGAAGGGGAGAGTACATGTGCTGGCCCAGCTCCCCAGCAGGGGCCTGAGCTCCACGCATGGGACCCCAGAAGATTCCTAAACATTTGAACAAATCAAGTTGTCCAGGTCCAGGGCCAGCTCCGGCCTCGCCTGGGCCTTCCTCCTGCTGAGCTGGCCCATAGGCCTGGGGAGCCTGTCCGGGCTATGGATAACCTGCAGGTACTGGTCAGTGCTGCTGTTCTGCTGGTCACTGCTGGATGCCATCGACATGGAATCAGATTCTGTGAGAAGTGGCTCAGACCTGGGTTTCACTCTGGGCCTCAGCGGGTGCTGTGGGTATCGAAAGTGTCGGGAGCGGGGGCTTTCTGTGCACAGGTGTAGCCCTGGATAGTTGGCCCTCAAAACCGTCATTCCAAGCCTGGTGGCACACCCTTCCTCGGTGCTCCGGGGCCAGGGTCTGGCTGTCTGCCCTCTCACCAGTGTAGAAGTAAGGAGCCCGGTGGAGGTCTGTGAGCGAGTGTAGGGGGAATGGTTGCTCGATCAGATCCCCCCTTGGCATTGCCTCCTCTTCCTCAGTCAGCTGTGGAGAGGCAGGCTGCGGGGAGACCCGGCGCACACACGGTCGCAGGCTTTGGGGATACATCTCCACAATATCACCTGAGGCATCTATCTCGAAAAGTCTTTCTGGCCAGAAGGTTGGATGGATTTTCTTGTGAGAATCGTGTTCATTAATTATATAGTATCTGGGGGTTAGGGGCCTTTGACCCCGTGCCACCAAGGCTGAGGCCCTTGGTCCATGGAGGGAAGGGCTGACTTGGCAGAAGTCTTTCCAGAAAAGAGGCTCTGAGTGAACATCTTCAATGTGCCTTGCAAATGTCACAGGTGTGTGCCATCTGCTCTTGTGAAGGTCCCCTGTGCTGGCACAAAGACCACGTGGGTACCTGTAAGACAAAGGTGGCTCAGTAGCCGTGGCCTGCATGGTCTCAGAGCCTCTCTCCTGAGCACCGTGAGAGTGAGGGCGGCAGCCCGCTCAGTATCCACACTGAACCTAGTTCTGAGGACCATGTGCATAGAAATATTTGGGGAGACAGTGCCAATCCCTCCTCTGTGTCAAGGCGCCTCAGAGCCGTGAAGAAAATGCTTCATACAGCAAGATTTCAAGTTCTTTGCTTACTTAGTGATTTTCTTAAAAAAGAAAATGACAACCCCTGTATTTTATCTAGATTGCTTTCACTGTGCTACACTCAGAATCAATGTGACTCTCCATATGAGTCTGGGCCAGCACAAATCTGTTTCCTTCATCTTTCCAGATACACTGTCTCCAGTAGAGGAAGCAGCGTTCTACTTTCCTTTCATTCTATTCTTTTTGTTTTAACAGTATTTCTTTTGCACAAGACTGAAACAGTTGACCCCCTATCATGCATAGATGATCTTGCCAGTAACTTGACCAGCCTGGAGCTAAAATATGGAATATCTTGCCAATATATGGCCAGTCTGGAACTAAAAAATAAAAGATAAACAGCTAAAAAGGAATTGTATTGACTTAGGTTATAGAAATGTTTAACCTAGTTTGGCTGGAATGTTTGCTTACAGGTTACATAGCCTAGGAGGAAAATTTGTCTTGTTTGACAAATTTTGACACTGCCTTCCCCACTGCCTCAGTTTCTCTTCAGCCCCACCTGCTACTGTCTCCTGGCCCCATGGCCTACTGGAAGAATTAGAATTTAAAGAGCAGTTGCCTCCTGAAACTGTTGAGAACTTCAAATCCCTGATGGCCCTTAAGCCTCCCCTTCCTGTGGCCCCACACTGGAAGGGGCCAGCCTTCCTGTGTGCCGAGGCCAAGGCTCACCTGTTAGCACGGTGCCCTGGGCTGGATTTGGACCCACCAGGAAGAGGTGAGGTGGGAGCCCTGGGCCCTGGCCTGGGGCTTGGCGGCACAGACTGGGTGACTGTCTCCAGCCTGCTGCTCTTGCTGCTCACTGAGCTGAAATTGGTCACATTGCCATTGTTTTGGGTGTGGCCGAGTGCGCTGAGGACAGCTGGCTGACACGGTCACTGTCATTTTGAAGCCTCTTGGCGCTTTCCTTCTGGGTCTGGATCCGGGCTGCAGGGAGAGGGAGACTGTGAGAAGGTGACACATTCAGCTGGGATGAATTACCAGAGGTCCCACAATCAATTGGCTTCACTTGCAAATACACCTAATCCACGGGCAATAAATAGTCTTTACTTGAAATAATTTCATTTTTTTTTTTTAGGCTGGAATTTTTTTTTTTTTTTTATTAAATCATAGCTGTGTACATTAGTATGATCATGGGGCACCATACACTTGGTTCATAGACCGTTTGACACATTTTCGTCACACTAGTTAACATAGATTTCCTGGCATTTTCTTAGTTATTTTGCTAAGACCTTTACATTCCACATTTACTAAGATTCACATATACCCTTGTAAGATGCACTTGAAATAATTTCATCCCGACAAGTTGGAGCTGGGCTTGTAGGTGGAACCTGACGGAACTAGGGGTGTCCCGGGCATCATCTGATGTCCCTAAGGGGCAAAGCATGTATCTGGCAGCTTTGGGACTTTAATGCTTTCTCTATACAATGGATATAATGAATACAATAAAATAAACCGCAATTATGGTTTTTTTGCAAACAGTTCACACAGCATTCTATTATTCAAAAAAGATGTGGCCTTAAACTGGGAAATTAACACTCAGCTAGTCTACGCAGGTCCTGGCTTTTGAAGGTCATGTGAGCTAAATTATGTTCAGTGAGCAAGTCACCCTTGACAATCACAGTAGAGTTTTATAGCATGAGCCACAGTCATTTTCCTTATTCACTGTCCTTTACAGGCTTCTCTCTGAAAAGCTGGTGGAGCCAGCATGACCCTCAGGCCTCGGGGTTCCCTCTCAGTCAGCATTTGCCTGGAGGAGAGTAGGCTCCTCCCAATGAGCTCCGCGTCAAACCAGCTCAGAGAATTGGCCCTGGAGCCTGGCTGGTTCCCAGAAGCACACCTTTGAACTGCACCTGCCCACTGTCCTTTCTTCACACTGCACTTCTGCTCCTCAGGCCCTCATTCTTTCTCCCCTAATGATACCAGAGGGGGCCCTGTTTGTCCGGGCCACTGTGTGGGAGCCTCATTCAGGAATCTTCTCTGGCACTGCTCTGCAGGGATGGGACAGAGAGGACAGCACCTAGGGAACTGCACCCTGGAGAAGGGACACAGCGGGGGCTCTTGTAAGGAAGAGGTGGGCCACCCAGAGGAAGTCCACAAGAGGGAACCAGAGAAAAATGTGCTTTGGGCTTCTCTCCAGCTTAACGTGCCTCTTTCTCTCTCCTAATTCAAAATTTCCTTCTGATTTTAGTTCTATTTGGGGGTTATTTGCATGCTTGGATATGATGTAAAAATTGAAAATTTAAACCAACATTTATATCCCTAGGTTATACTTTATTGTGCCTAGTTGATTGTGTGCACAATCAACAATAAAACTACAGGTTATCAGATTGGTAGAGTACCTCAAACTACCTTAAACTGCTATATTTCTAAGCAGCCACTAACTTGAGACATCAGATGTCTGCATTTTTTTATTTTTTGAGACAGTCTAAAGCTGTTGCCCTGGATAGAGTGCTGTGGCATCACAGCTCAGACCAACCTCAAACTCTTCTGTGTAAGCCTCCCAAGTAGAGATATCTTCATTTTTAAATACTTACCTTCTACCATTTGGACAACCTTTTTCTTATCTTCTGATCTTGCCTAAAATGTAAATGATAACCATGTTTGTTGTGGATTTAAAGGAAGCAGCAACAAATATTATTTTGGGGGGAAATGATTTATATGCCATTGCTCTTACCCTGCACGTGACTAAATTTCTATTGTGTTGCCCCTGAGGACATTGTGCTCTGGGCTCTGGCCTATCATGTGAGTGAATAAATGCAGGCACCTGAGAGCTGAATTTCATGCTTGCTGGGTTTTGTTTAGGAACAGCTTACTGATAGAACATGTTTAGAGTCTACCAGTAATAGTTTGCCTGATCATGAAGAGAAAATTACGGATCAGTAACACTGGAGATGGTGTAAAAATGCCCTTTGCAGCAATAAATGAATTTCTAATTTGACTTTTTATAAAACCAGTGTGTGCTTTTTTGGTATGGATTGAGTCAGGGGAGATTTTATTTTTATTTTTATTTTTTTATTTTTTTAATGTGAAAAGGTGGAAGGAGTGTTTTTCATGGTGGTCTGGGGCTGGGTGAGGCTGGTGAGGCATCCAAGATGCAGGGTACCAGGAGGCGCTCACTCGTTCTCTGGGCTGTGGAAGGGAAGGTCAGCACGACCCTGAGGGAGCCTCCTTCCATTTGCCCTCACCTGCCTCACCCCATCCTGGCCTGGAAGAGCACATGGGGGAAGCAGGGGAAGAGAAACAGGAAGATCTGGGGAGCGCTCACCTTCTCTGATTGCTCTGAGAGATGGGATGTAAGTTCCAGATGGGAGAAAGGTAATGACAGCGAGAATTTAAAGGTTGAAAGAGGTGAGTCTTTGGGCTATTGGGCTCAGATGTCCATGTTGACAAGGGCTGGGAAGGGGCCCTTTCTCTCCTCTGCCAATCTGTCTACCAGAGCCCACAGAAGTGCCTGGCACACCAAGGGCCCTGAGTGCCACAGGAAAGGCCCTTGGAGAGGAGAAAAAGGAAGAGTGGCAAATGTGAACCATCCCCGGGTATTCTTAGAAATCGTTCTGGGAGATCTTGAGGGTAGCGGCCTTACGGCATAGGACATGGCCAAGAGTCACAGTAACTTGGAGCTAGGACCTCACTTGTATTTCCACACTAGCCAGGTCTCAGCGCGTGACTGACACGCACTCACGACAGCACAATTCTTTTGATACTTGCGTTTTGGATCTGCATTCTGAGTTGGTGGTTGCTGAGCTTCAGGGACCGTGCGATGCTCTGTAGGTAATAGATGAGCATGCTAGGGCAGAACAGCATGACAGTGAGTCCCGCAGCCGGCCGGCGGCCCTCAGGTCTCTCTCCTGCCTGGGGGTGGCAGGAATAAGAGGCCAGATGTGGCTACCACTGACTCCACCCCCAAGGACACAATGTCTCAGAAAGTTCTCAAACCAGTGAGCACGGGAAGGGGCCGTTCTCCTTTACTTCCTCTGCATTTCCAGGCCCCCCACCCCATTGACCTAGCATCCTGCACGGAAAATGGCAATAGGAAGATAGGAAAATGTGGGAGGCGTTCTACAGCGTATCAAGCTGTGAGTTACAGGATTCACTTGCTTTTGTTTTTTTCCTTTAAGCCAAAATGAGCCAGATTGCTTTTTAAGAGTATTTACATTTCTGGAGAATAAGATAATGAAAATAATGGCATTCACACTCGTTATGGGGGGTCACCATAATTGACCAAATGCTGTTGATGGATCAATGACCACCTGGATGGCAGTGGAGCACTCCCTCCCCACCTCTGATGAGGTCCGGTGACCATGGCTCCATGGCACAATACCTTGTGTGGCTGTGCTGTGTGACTCAGGGTCCCTGCTTCAAACATTAGGCTTCATAAGTGATTTTTGAATGAACTAATAAATTTTATACCATTATTAGAAAGCAATGTGCTCTTGTTGGCCAGACACCCAAAAGTGTCCCCAGAACTCACAGATGTGGTACTCACAAAAGCAGCAGCACCGCGGGCAGGATGACCACCGGGCTGCTGATGTGTCCAGCCACAGAGCTGAACCACACCAGGAAGTCCTTCTCAATTGTCTCTGAGACAATGTCATAAATTTTCTCTTGTCCACTGTGAGAAAGAAAAACACAACTCCAGATTTTGTTGCTCTTGGACAAAGGATGCTACTGGACATCAAAGAGTAAGCTGGACACCCAGAGTCCACTACATAACGTTGGTGTCATATGGAATAGTCGTTCAGTCCACAGGGAAGATGGAAGACAGGTTTATCCATTGGTTAACACCACAACATTATAAATGACAAAAAAAATCCCATTGCTCACACATGTGTGTATGTGTTCCCAGAGAGCACACAAAGGTAAACTGAATGTTACATACATGTCGGATCAGAGCTGATGTAAAACAAATGCTAGGTGGAGCTAACTCTAAGGATTTCTACGTGGGGACAGCTAGATAATGAAGAACAAAAGGTGAAGTGGACTCTCTTATAAAGCCTTTGGGTTTTGACCAGGTAGAATTTCTCTGTAGTCCAGGAGCAATGCTGGACTTTTTCATTTTAAAAAGTCTATCTGTTTTTATTTATTTTTTATTTATTTTTTTATTGTTGGGGATTCATTGAGGGTACAATAAGCCAGGTTACACTGATTGCAATTGTTAGGTAAAGTCCCTCTTGCAATCATGTTTTGCCCCCATAAACTGTGACAAACACCAAGGACCCACCCCCCTACCTCCGTCCCTCTTTCTGCTTCCCCCCCATAACCTTAACTGTCATTAATTGTCCTCATATCAAAATTGAGTACATAGGATTCATGCTTCTCCATTCTTGTGATGCTTTACTAAGAATAATGTCTTCCACTTCCATCCAGGTTAATATGAAGGATGTAAAGTCTCCATTTTTTTTTTTTTTAGAGACAGAGTCTCACTTTATGGCCCTCGGTAGAGTGCCGTGGCCTCACACAGCTCACAGCAACCTCCAACTCCTGGGCTTAAGCGATTCTCTTGCCTCAGCCTCCCGAGTAGCTGGGACCACAGGCGCCCGCCACAACGCCTGGCTATTTTTTGGTTGCAGTTTGGCCGGGGCTGGGTTTGAACCCGCCACCCTCGGTATATGGGGCCGGTGCCCTACCGACTGAGCCACAGGCGCCGCCCAAGTCTCCATTTTTTTTAATAGCTGAATAGTATTCCATGGTATACATATACCACAGTTTGTTAATCCATTCCTGGGTTGGTGGGCATTTAGGCTGTTTCCACATTTTGGCGATTGTAAATTGAGCTGCAATAAACAGTCTAGTACAAGTATCCTTATGATAAAAGGATTTTTTCCTTCTGGGTAGATGCCCAGTAATGGGATTGCAGGATCAAATGGGAGGTCTAGCTTGAGTGCTTTGAGGTTTCTCCATACTTCCTTCCAGAAAGGTTGTACTAGTTTGCAGTCCCACCAGCAGTGTAAAAGTGTTCCCTTCTCTCCACATCTATGCCAACATCTGCAGTTTTGAGATTTTGTGATGTGGGCCATTCTCACTGGGGTTAGATGATATCTCAGGGTTGTTTTGATTTGCATTTCTCTAATATATAGAGATGATGAACATTTTTTCATGTGTTTGTCAGCCATCCGTCTGTCATCTTTAGAGAAAGTTCTATTCATGTCTCTTGCCCATTGATATAAGGGATTGTTGGCTTTTTTCATGTGGATTAATTTGAGTTCTCTATAGATCCTGGTTATCAAGCTTTTGTCTGATTGAAAATATGCAAATATCCTTTCCCATTGTGTAGGTTATCTCTTTGCTTTGGTTATTGTCTCCTTAGCTGTACAGAAACTTTTCAGTTTAATGAAGTCCCATTTGTTTATTTATTTTTTTTGTAGAGACAGTCTGACTTTATGGCCCTCCGTAGAGTGCTGTGGCATCACACAGCTCACAGCAACCTCCAGCTCCTGGGCTTAAGTGATTCTCTTGCCTCAGCCTCCCGAGTAGCTGGGACTACAGGCGCCTGCCACAACACCCAGCTATTTTTTTGTTGCAGTTTGGCCGGGGCTGGGTTTGAACCCGCCACCTTTGGCATATGGGACCAGCGCCCGGCTCACTGAGCCACAGGTGCCACCCTGTTTAATTTTGTTGTTGTTGCAATTGCCATGGCAGTCTTCTTCATGAAGTCTTTCCCCAGGCCAATATCTTCCAGTGTTTTTCCTATGCTTTCTTGGAGGATTTTTATTGTTTCATGCCTTAAATTTAAGTTCTTTAGGCATCTTAAATCAATTTTCATGAGTGGGGAAAGGTGTGGGTCCAGTTTCAGTCTTTTACATGTAGACATCCAGTTCTCCCAACACCATTTATTGAATAGGGAGTCTTTCCCCCAAGGTATGTTCTTGTTTGGTTTATTGAAGATTAGGTGGTTGTAAGATGTTAGTTTCATTTCTTGGTTTTCAATTCGATTCCAAGTGTCTATGTCTCTGTTTTTGTGCCAATACCATGCTGTCTTGACCACTATATCTTTGCAGTACAGACTAAAATCAGGTATGCTGATGCCCCCAGCTTTATTTTTATTACTAAGAACTGCCTTAGCTATACGGGTTTTTTCCAGTTCCATACAAAACCCAGAATCATTTTTTCCAAATCTTGAAAGCACGATGTTGGTATTTTGATAGGAATGACATTGAATAGGTAGATTGCTTTGGGAAGTATAGACATTTTAACAATGTTGATTCTTCCCATCCGTGAGCATGGTATGTTCTTCCATTTGTTAATATCCTCTGCTATTTCCTTTCTGAGGATTTCACAGTTTTCTTTATAGAGGTCCTTCACCTCCTTCGTTAGGTATATTCCTAGGTATTTCATTTTCTTTGAAACTATGGTGAAGGGAGTTGTGTCCTTAATTAGCTTCTCATCTTGACTGTTATTGGTGTATACAAAGGCTACTGATTTGTGGACATTGATTTTATATCCTGAAACATTACTGTATTTTTTGATGACTTCTAGGAGTCTTGTGGTTCTCTAAGTATAAGATCATGTCGTCAGCAAGGAGGGAGAGTTTGAGCTCCTCTGCTCCCATTTGGATTCCCTTTATTTCCTTGTCTTGCTTAATTGTATTGGCTAGAACTTCCAGCACTATGTTGAATAGTAAAGGTGACAGAGGACAACCTTGTCTGGTTCCAGTTCTAAGAGGAAAAGCTTTCAGTTTTACTCCATTCAGTAAAATATTGGCTGTGGGTTTGTCATAGATAGCTTCAATCAGTTTTAGAAATGTGCCACCTATGCCTATACTCTTCAGTGTTCTAATTAGAAAAGGATGCTGGATTTTATCAAATGCTTTTTCTGCATCTATTGAGAGGATCATGTGATCTTTATGTTTTCCTCTGTTAATAATGGTGGATAACGTTTATGGACTTGCGTATGTTAAACCAGCCTTGCATCCCTGGGATGAAGCCTACTTGATCATGATGAATGACTTTTTTGATGATAAGCTGTAATCTATTGGCTAGGATTTTGTTGAGAATTTTTGCATCTATGTTCATGAGTGATATTGGTCTGAAATTCTCCTTTTTGTTTGGGTCTTTTCCTGGTTTTGGTATCAGGGTGATGTTTGCTTCATAGAATGTGTTGGGGAAGATTCCTTCTTCCTCGATTTTCTGGAATAATTTCTGCAGTACAGGAGTAAGCTCTTTCTTGAAGGTTTGATAGAATTCTGGAGTGAAGCCATCTGGACCAGGGCATTTTTTGGTTGGAAGATTTTTTCTTGTTTCTTTGATCTCAGTGCTTGAAATTGGTGTGTTCAGGAGCTCTATTTCTTCCTGGCTGAGTCTAGGGAGAGGGTGTGATTCCAAATATTGATCCATTTCCTTCACATTGTCAAATTTCTGGGCATAGAGTTTCTGGTAGTATTCAGAGATGATCTCTTGTATCTCTGTGGGATAAATTGTTATTTCCCCTTTATCATTTCTGATTGAGGTTACTAGAGATTTTACTTTTCTATTCCTTGTTAGTCTGGCCAATAGTTTATCTATTTTATTTATTTTTTCAAAAAACCAGCTCCTTGTTTCATTAATTTTCTGAATGATTCTTTTGTTTTCAATTTCATTAATCTCTGATTTGATTTTGGATATTTCTTTTCTTCTACTGAGTTTAGGCTTAGAGTGTTCTTCTTTTTCCAATTCCATAAGATCTCTTGTGAGGTTGTTGACGCTCTCTCTTTCTGTTTTTCGAATGTAGGCATCTAAAGAGATGAATTTTCCTCTCAAAACTGCTTTTGCAGTATCCCACGGGTTTTGGTAGCTTGTGTCTTCATTGTTATTATGCTGAAGGAAGTTGATGATTTCCTGTTTTATTTCTACCTGCACCCATCTGTTATTCAACAGAAGATTGTTTAATTTCCATGCCTTTGGGTGCGGTCAAGCATTTTTGTTAGAGTTGAGTTCCACCTTTAGTGCCTTATGGTCTGAGAAGATACAAGGTAAAATTTCAATTCTTTTGATTCTGTTGATATTTGTTTTGTGTCCCAGGATATGATCAATTTTGGAGAATGTTCCATGGGGTGATGAGAAGAATGTATATTCTTTATCTTTGGGGTGGAGTGTTCTATATGCGTCTATCAAGCACAGTTGTTCTAGGGTCTCATTTAAATCTCTTATATCTTTGTTTCATTTCTGTTTAGAGGATCTGTCCAGCTCTGTAAGAGGAGTGTTAAAGTCCCCTGTTATGATGGTATTATCAGATATCATATTGCTCAGACTGAGTAAGGTCTGTTTCAAGAATCTGGGAGCATTTAAATTGGGCGCATAAATATTTAGAATTGAAATGTCTTCTTGTTGTATTTTTCCCTTGACCAATATAAAGTGACCATCTTTGTCTTTTTTGACTTTAGTTGCTTTAAATCCACATGTATCTAAAAATAAGATTGCAACTCCTCTTTTCTTCTGAATGCCATTTGCCTGAAAAATTGTCTTCCATCCCTTGACTTGGAGCTTTAGTTTGTCTTTTGAAGCCAGTGTGTTTCTTGCAGACAGCAAATGGATGGCTTGTGTTTTTTAATCCAGTCAGCCAATCTATGTCTCTTCAGTGGGGAATTCAAGCCATTAACATTTATTGAGGTAATTGGTAAGTGTGGTAGTATTCTATTCGTCTTATTTTGTGAGAGTCCATTGCTTAGTTTTATCTTTTGCATCAGTGTAGAGGTTAGGTTCTGTCCTTTAATTCCTGAGTTCTTACTTTGCTGCTGATCCATTGTGGTGGTCAGTGTGCAGATCAGGTTGATGTATTTCCTGTAGAGCTGGTCTTGTTGTGGCGAATTTCCTCAATGTTTGTATATCCGTAAATGATTTGATTTCTCTGTCAATTTTGAAGCTTGGCTTAGCAGGGTACAGAATTCTGGGCTGGAAATTGTTCTGTTGAAGTAGATTAAAGGTAGATGACCATTGTCTTCTTGCTTGGAAAGTTTCATTAGAGAAGTCTGCGGTCACTCTGATGGATTTGCCCCTGTAGGTCAACTGGCGCTTACTCCCAGCAGCTTGCAGAATCTTTTCTTTTGTCTTGACTTTGGACAGGTTCATCACAATGTGTCTTGGAGAAGCTCAGTTAGATTTGAGGTGACCTGGGGTCCGATATCCCTTTGAAAGCAGTGTGTCAGAATCTTTGGTGATATTTGGGAAATTTTCTTTTACAATATTCTCTAGTATGGCTTACATTCCTCTGGGGCATTCTTCTTCCCCTTCTGGGATTCCTATAACTCGTATGTTGGAACACTTCATAAAGTCCCATAATTCTGACAGTAAACGTTCTGCTTTCTCTCTCTTCTTTTCTGCCTCTTTTACTATCTGAGTTATCTCAAGAACTTTGTCTTCTACCTCTGAAATTATTTCTTCTGCATGGTCTAACCTGTTGCTGATACTTTCCATTGCATCTTTAAGTTCCCTAATTGACTGTTTCAGTTCCTTCAGCTCTGCTATATCCTTTTTATATTCTTCATATTGTTCATCTCTTACTTGATTCTGCTTTTGGATTCCTTTTGGTTATTTTCCACTTTATTAGCTGTTTCCTTCATTGTTTCCATCATTTCTTTCATTGTTTTCAACATGTGTATTCTAAATTCCCTTTCTGTCATTCCTAACATTTCTTTATAGGTGGAATCCTCTGCAGTAGCTACCTCATGGTCCCTTTGCTTTGTTGATCTGGACTGGTTCTTCATGTTGCCTGGAGTTTTCTGCTGATTCTTCCTCATGAGTGATTTCTTTTATCTGTTTCCTTGCCCTAATTTTCCTTTCACTTCCTATTGCTCTTTAAGTTCTCGTGCCTGTGGACTAAGGGTTACAGGACCAGAAGAGTGAGAAGGTTGAAGAGCAAAAAAGGGATGAAAGAAAGGAGGACTGAGTGATAAGAAAAAAAAAGAAAAATAGAGAAAGGAGAGGGGGTGGGTAAAAGGAATATTGACAAAAAGAAAAGAGGCACAGAAAGAGGGAGACAGAGCAATGTAGGTATACAGTAGGGTACTTTGACACAACCTTAAAAAAACCCCACCTTCTGGGGGTGCCCAGTTGTGTGGTTCCCTTGAGGTCATCAGCTCTTTGCTAACCTGATCAGACACAATACCCCACCTCCACGAAGTAGAGAGGAAAGACAAAAATGCTATAAATCAAACCAAAACAAGCAAACAGAAAACTTTGCGGGATAAAATTGGGTGAAAAAGCAAGTAATAGCAGTAGAAACACTAGCAAAAATGAAGTCCTAGTCATTGAAAAAGGCAGCAATGGGAAATTATAATTAAACTAGAAAAATTGAGAAAGAAAAAGGATCTGTATGGAAAAGATTGAAATTAAAAAACAAAACAACATCAACAACATCAAAATAAACAACAAAAAAAACCAACCAAACCAAAAAACAAAAACAAAAACGAAAAATACAACCAAAAACAAAGCAGTATGTATATGTTATTGAATATTCTCTGGGCAACACGTGGTCTTCTCGGGTATGAGATGTTAATCACAGTTTTGATACGACTGGAGGCTGCTAGTTTATCAAACCCTAGCAGGTAGACACCCTAAATCTCTCTTCAGCCCACTTAAAAGGCACTTTGAACTTGTAAACTTGCTGAGCAGAAGCTTTCCCAGGAAAGTGCTTGTCGCTGGAATCACTGCTGAAGTGGCTATCCACTTACCCAGTGTGCCAAAACCGGTCTCACTCTGCCCCTGAGGGTTAGGGCTGCAAGGCAGCTCAGACCCTACCCTTAGCTACTTGCTTGCTGGGTTACCAGCTCCCACCCAATTCTAGCTCTGCGACCCTGAGGGCTGAGCTTGCTGGGGCAGATCACTCACAATGGCACCCTGTGACCCACAGCCAAACACTATTAGCTCCGTCTGGCTCAGCGGCTCAGACTGGAGCCCCAGACAACGGCCAAAGTTCTCCGCACTCCCGCTCAGGCTCTCCCCAAGGCTGTTCAACTGAGTGCCAAGTCCAAAGACACCAAAACAGTTCACAGGTAAGGCCTTTCTGGTTTGCAGTCTCGCTGCTACTGAACTTACAGTTGCAGGCGGGTTTAGACGGATTGAACACACACGACCACTTGCCGTTTTTCCACTGTTTTAGTCCTCCTCTTGGGGTCCAGAAGTCTCTCGCTGACTCCCTGTATCCTCACAGGGGTGATGATAGGCAGATCCCACCAGCCAGAGATGCCTGGAGTCCTATCTCCCCAGACTCACGGTGCCCAGATGCAAGGAAGCTGTTACTCGGCCACCATCTTGCTCCGCCTCACCCGTCTATCTGCTTTTAACATGAGCTCAGAGATGAAATCAAAGAAAGACTACTAGTCTTAGATTCAAAAGATGTGGGTTTGTGATCTTCCTGTGTAATTTACCTGCTGTATAAGCTGGGAGGAGGATTCGATTCAAGGGGGTCTAGTTCCCCTCCAGCTGCCAGCTCAATCACAGGCAGAGCTGACAGAATCACAGCAGCTCACCTGAACGGGCCACAGTTTAGCGACGGCTTGTATCGCACAATCACAAAAATGGTGGGCAGCATGCACAGGAACAGCATGAACAGCAGCATCGCCAGGTAGAAGTTGTTGGATCTGCAAAGACACCAAATGCCATGTGCCAAGGTGGCTCCATAGCCAGTTGCCAGAAATGCATGTGCTCAGAAAAGCAAACCAGAAACTGTCGTCCTGACTCTTTGCAAACTGAAATGTCCTCCTTCCAGTCCTGCCTAGCCATGGGTCTGTCCCTGGGTCACATGCAGTTTAGAAACCTAGAAATCAGTGCTCGCAAGATCTTCTAGCCCAGGCTGCTCATCTAATAATCATTTGCTGAGTACCTGTCCACTTAAAACCATGGGAATGGTAAACTCACCCGGCACCCAGAGCTCCCACCCCACAAGCTCAGTTTACAGAAAAATCTTAGAACCATTCCCATCCCTCAGGATGGTTTGCTCTTTTGATTATGACACTAGATTCTCTCACTGGGATGTGATTGGCACTCAGCCCCTTCTCCTTTCTGCTCCTGGCTGCTTGGGGTAAGTGCCCTGCCTGATGAAGCCCTGGTCCCATGCCCTCCACCCAGCTAGAGTCAGGGAGCTTGGCTGCCCTGGTCTCTTGCCCTCCACCTAAGCTGGGTCAGGGAGCTTGGCTGCCCTGGTCTCTTGCTCTCCACCTAGGCTGTGTCAGGGAGCTTGGCTGCTCTGGTCTCCCCCGAGGATGGCTTAGACCTACTTGATATGTAAGGCCCTGTATTCAGTTCTGAAAAGAGAAACAGTGGCCTATCAACAGAGTGACTCTCACCTAGCACTCTTTCTGTTGTTCTGTTTTTCTGTCTCTGTCTAATGAAATAGATTTGACTAAAAGAGAATAGAAAATATTGGAATTCACAGAATGTGGTAGATAGGTGAGTGTCAAGTGGTGAAACCTCTCTCTCTTCTCTTTCTTTATGTGCCTGTATAGATAGCTGTATGTATACAGACATACATATTACAAATCTACATAAACATATATATCCGTATATAAAAACATTTATGAATAGATGCATATGTTTGTGCTACAAGGTGACATATAAATATATTGTCAAGGTCATGGTCAAAAAATTTGAAAGCCAGTGATAGACATGTACAAATACTATTATGTCAAAATCAAATAACAGAGCACTGATCAAAGTGTTCAAAGTGTGTTATAAAATCAAAACATGAAAAACCCAGGAAAGAATAAGTGTTGACAAGACTTTGGAACAACTGGGGCTCTCATATAATGCTGGTGGCCATATGCTGGCCACCAGTTTAGAAAACGTTTTAGTGCCGTCTGCTAATGGTGAACCCATGCTGCCCTATGACCTAGCAATGCATTCCTTGGTACATACCCAGCAAATAGCACTCAAGAGGATGGTCAAGATGGCCTCATTCATTATAGCTGACCACTGGAAACAACCCACGTGCCATCAGCAGTAGCATGGAGCAAGAAATTAGGGTGTATTTCCTCAGGGGATGACTCTCACAAACACAATGCTGACACAAACAGCAGATACTATGTGTGATTCTGTTTACATATGGTCAAAACGAGGCAAACCTAATCATGCTGTTATAAGGTGGCAGACTGTGCTCTGGGTGTCGCTTGTGTTGAGTTGTTTGATTTGCGTATTGATCACATGCTTGGATGCAGTTGTGAAAATGCATCAAGCTAACCTTTTAGGATTGGTGCAGTCTTTCTAAATGAGCATTAAATTTCAGTTAAAAAGTTTTAAAAAATGGGCAGTGCCTGTGGCTCAAAGGGTTAGGGCGCTGCTCCATATACCAGAGGTGGTGGGTTCAAACCCGGCCCCGGCAAAAAAAAAAAGAAGTTTTACAAAATGTTTCATGAACTTACGAGGAGTTAAGGATTATTTCAAAGTGTGAGGCAGTGGAAAAGAAATCCTGGGAGAAAGGGAATTGGAGGACAGGCAGGATCTGGACAGGAAGAGAGACGGGAGACCCCCCAGCTGGAGGACGCCCAGGGCAAGGTGTGCGTGGATGGCGTACATGAGTCTCTGCGTTTTCTACATGAAGCAGACCTGTGCTTACCCACCTGGAAGCTCGGAACACTTGCTGGTGGGGCACGTTGCAGGTCAGCACAGCCCAGCTCCGCAGGTACATGAGCCCAGTGAGTTTGAGAACGTTGAACGCAGGGAGGCAGGGTGAGAAGAAGGCCCCCATCCTGCAACCAGAAGGAGGGTCAGATGGCGTATGTTCTCTCCCAGTCAGTGTATTTTCTGGGGCCAGAAGCCCGTGGACGAACATGAGATTTGGGGTTTATATCCTGTGCTTAAAGAACTGGACAAGCTCCTGAAGTGCCGAGACCACAGCCCTCCACGTTCTGGGGATAAACCAGTCACGAAAGATAGGGAGTGATCCTGATTTTAACATATACTCTTTGTGAAGGAATAACGTATTGGTCTCTTTTCACAGTTGAGCAAAGGAAGGGCCTTCCTCTGGGGAGAAGGCAATTCACAATGACGGCAGCTTGGACAAGCTGCATATTTTACCCATCTGTGGTGAGGATGAGGCTGATAAACTAAGACTTTGTGGTTTCATCAGCATAAGCCAGGCACCTGCTCCACTGGATGCTGCACTGAGTGTCCTCCTGTACTTCAGCTCATTTAACCTTCTACAGTGGTGAAAGAAGGAATAAATATATGTTTGCCTGTAGACGGACAAGGAAAGTGGGTCTGGGAAAATTATGTGATTTGCTTCCAAACATGTCACTAATAAAAGGTAACCATATATCATCCAAAATGGAATATATTTGAGAGTAAAAGGTCTGGGTCCACTGGCAAGAGCCAGGCCACCTAAGGAAGCTGTCACCCTGTAAAAATATGTCCAGTGGGGAACACAATCCAGGTTCTCTGATTGTCTGTCTAAACCAGTTCACACTGGGTATGCATTCAACATAGTACTTGTGGAATTTGTGTCTCATACTAGAAATAAGCACAGATATGTTTAAAGCAAAAATCTTTTCTAAAAAGGTTTGATTTCTTATAGTGAGTAGAAAAGTCACTACTTATTTGATGTTAGGCAAGATATGTACATAGCTCCTCATTTCTAAAATGGGGAAAATAAATGCAGTTATGAGGATTAAATAATTTACAACAGGTATAAAAGTGCCTGATAGCTAACACATGTTGAATAAATCTTGCAGATCATTTTTAATACTGTACTACTAAAGATATTTTGTAAAATACAGTGGACCATAAAAGTATAGAAGAGTATAGAATTTGGCTGGAGGACTACTATTTCATAACTCTCTATTCCCCACTCATTTTATTGGATGGTTGTGAAGAGAGTTTGTGTTTTCTGAATGCATGGAAGGAAACTGCATGGCTTCCTGTTTCTTCACCTGCTTGTGTTTTAACAAATAGAACTCTTTGTGGTCCAAAAGATAAAAGTAGAGATGAGGATCATTTAGGGAGCTTATCACTGTGCCTTGGGGACATGCTGCATGTTGATGGGATGGGATTTCCTGGGCCTGGGAGGTACCCGGGGTGGACAGGCGTCCTAGGCTTTGGCCTTGCCCAAATA
Source organism: Nycticebus coucang (assembly GCF_027406575.1). Classification (NCBI taxonomy): domain Eukaryota; kingdom Metazoa; phylum Chordata; class Mammalia; order Primates; family Lorisidae; genus Nycticebus; species Nycticebus coucang. The sequence continues at coordinate 83,116,753 of NC_069785.1, forward strand.
GGGAGGTCCTATAGTCTGGGGGATGACTGTGCCCTGGACCCGGTGTCTAAGTGAAAATAGGGAGTCACAAAAAGGAGGGTGGGGTATGAGGGCAGACAGGCCGAGGTCCCTAACAGGACTACAGCCACTCCCGAGGTCTCCAGGGAGAAGCAGCGTCCCTTCCTAGCCTTCCCTGTCCTCCGCAGTGGTTTATTCTACCGGTTTCTGTGCAGGTTTTTTTCTGTTGTTGTTGTTGTTTGGGGGGGGGGTGTCTATGACCAATAAGAGCTTAAAAGTGGACTATTTTATCATTTCTTCCTGCAAAATTCCTACAAATGAGTAATAAAATTACTATCCACAACAGCTACCCTTAGAAATAGCCTTTCCTAATATTTATGACTGTGTTTGTTACGGTCATGTCCCATTCAGGCTAGGAAAATAAAAAATCTTGGCCCCGATGGGATGAAAGAAAGCTGCAGCTTTGATACCTACCAAATCATTCCTTGGTTGTAGACTAAATGGAGCACATTCTCAGCTATTTTGAATTCCCCATATTCAGGCTACAAGAGAAAATAAACTTCAGCATAAAAATAGCTCCATGTTCTTAGCGTAAACCAGTTCATTATACTCACATGTGGAATTCTTTGCTCTCATAGGCATGTAGATATCAGAGCCTGTGGGCTACCCAGCAAATAATGAATGTTAAGAAGTGGGTAGAAACACAGCTTTGTATACCCTTCCCTTCTTCCCTCATGGATGAGGCCTGACAATTAAGTTCATGAACTCATCCTAGGAATAGAGCTCCATACCTCATTACTGGGTATTGCTAGGGTCACCTTAGGGGTACTCCCCTTCTTCATTGCATGAAGGTCTGATTCATACAGTGAATCTTGTGAACTAGCCACCATGTGTGTATGTTGGAAGCACCACACAGACAACTCAGGAAGGCTTCATAAACTTGGTAAATCACTGTCTGACAGCTGTGTTCATGCTGATGTATGGTATTATTTTGCCGAGTGGCTTTCATTATTGTTGTTGCCTGTTTTTGTTTGCCCTAAGATGACAGATCTGATGACCATTCCAGAAAAAGAGTTCCAAAATTGCTTTGAAGGATGGACTAGACCCTGGTGTTGGTGCATAGCTCCCCAAGGGGAAGCACTTCCAAGGTGAATGTAGTGATATTCAGCAGTGAGGTCTGTAGCATGATTTCTAGATTAATTTGCAAACTTGACTGTCACCTCACACTTTCTTTCCACGTATACATGTAACTGTTTCCCAGTCTTGGCATTGGGGAGGGATGGATTTGGCCACATGAATTTCCCCAGAGAACACAGCACTTTACTTACAAACTTGTTTTCCAGGTCCCAACACCAGTAGTCACTTAAGTACCGGACGAAAAGCCCCCGGAAGAAGTCTATGAGCAGAATGCTGGCCACGGTGAAAAGCATGTCAATGATGGACAGCTTCAGCATCTCCTGAAAGATAGGTGTCCCTGCATGCCACCATAGCCCACCCTCCACAGCCTTTCTTCCTGTAGGGTCCTCCTCATCTGTGCCTCCTCCAGGGTCCTCTGACTCTGGTCATCCCTGGCTGGAGGCCCCTCCAATGGCACCTGCATTCCACATCTTTATAAAGAGCAGTGGGCAGAAGGGTGGGATTCTGGCATGTAGTCGGTGCTGAGGAAATACTGGCTAATTTGGATTTTGGCATCTGCAGTCAGCATTGTGTGAAACTAGGAAAGAATCTAAATCTGTGGTTCTCAGTGCACAGGAGACCCCTTGAGGCCTGGGACTCATCGCCATGGCCTAAGACATTGGGGCTGATATTTTCTATAGAGACAGTAGAGGCCACAGACTTTGCAGCAGATGCCTGGTTCAGACCTTCACTCTGCTCTTCACTGTCTGTGTCCTTGAGCAAGTTACTTGACCACTTGTGCCTTAGTGTCCTCATCTGTGCCTATAAGGGTGACATTACCAGGACTCTTATGAGGACTAAGCACTCAGAACAGGGCCCAGCACATAGGAAATACTGTATGAGCCTTTGCAATGATTATCATTATTAATTTTCAGATGGAGAAGATCAAACCCCACTGAACTTCCTTTTCTATACAATAGGGAGAGTGGACCTCAGAGAGATGCTGGGGTTGAACAATGAAATGAATGTGGAAGGGCTCCGTAGGGGTGAAGGCAACCACCTGGCCGACGTATGTTTCCCAGCACTGGTCCGTGGACTCAGGGTGTACAGTGTGGTCCTGTTTGCCTTTGGGAGAGGCACTGTGTGAGTGGGGACACTAGTCTCTTCCAGGGCCCATGTGCTGTTTCTCCCAAGCCCTATTCCAGGCCAAGGTATAGACCATTTCTCTTCTTGTGGGGCTGTCCTGGTGGCAAGGAAGGTAGTGGAATCCACCCAATGACTTGTGTTGTTTTTGGTAGCAGCTTCCTGTGGATAGAGGGAGGGAAGGAAGAAATAAAGTTGTCCAATATTTATAAATAAAAATTCATCATAGACACCAAAGGTAACATTGCATTGTTTGGGAGTAATCATTCTCTCTCTCTCTCTCTCTCCATCTCTCTCCCTCCCTCCCTTCCTCCCCCCTTCTGTCTCTCTCGACAGCCACTTGACTAGACTTGCCCCCAGTAATGGAACACAAAGATACCACATATTTACTGGTCCCTGGTAAGTGCCAGAAACTGCTTTAGCTAACGTATTTTATCTCTCTCCATCCTCACTAGAGTTCCATGTAAGGATTATTGCTCCCATGTACAGGAGGAGAGTGAAACTCAGTGAGTTGAAGTCTATTGCTCAAGGTTACCCTGAGAGTAAGTGGCAGGTAAGGTTTGTGTCTCCTCAAGGCCCTGGTGCAGAAAAATTACTCTCTGTGGCCTCTTCTGCCTATAGGTCTTGAAATTTGATGTTAGGATAATGCATCTTGGGCAAATAACCTTAAGAAATCTCCTCCTTCTCTTCCCCCATCACTTGGGATAGCCTCGCAGGTGGGGCAGGTTGATATGGATGACTGAGGTACCCTGGGCAGGGAGTGGATACTCCTGGTGGGCTGGGATGGTGGAGCCCTCTCTGATCTGTTCCCCAGGAGATGATTATTCTCTCTGGATTTTTGAGTGAGTTTCATGGCCTGTTGCTTTTCCTTTTCATTTGCGATAGCCATTAATAGCTTTTCCAGATAGGATTAAGGAACTATAGTACAAAAAATAAAAAAGCCAAAGTTCTTAACCCAGAACTATCACTTACTAGCCATGAACTGTGACCTGAGTGTTTTTATCTGGGAAATGGGACTAATTTTTCTGTCTTTATCTTCAGAAGGCGACAACTGAGTTGAGTTTTGAACAAGAGATGTGGAATATAGACACAGCAGTGATGTTTCAGTGATGAAGAAGACCCTGGTGGGGGAAGGGTGAGGAGGGTCGCGGTGGGGCACTCACCTCAAGGCTCATGCTGTTAACTTTGTCCAGGAGAGCAATGATCAGACTGTAGAGATTCCCGAGATATAGCACAAGGACCCTGAAAGCCACAAGCCCCCCTTGAGAGACAAGGCCATTGCACACAAGTCCATGGTTTAGACCCACCACGTTATTCTAGAGACTATGTGGATAGTGTCTGCCACACCTGGTTTCCTTTAGAATCACCTTGAGAACATTCAAATAAATGCAGGATTCCAGAATCCATCCTGGTTCAGTAAGTCTAGATGGGGTCTGGGAGTGCTTTTATAGCCTTTCCAGGTGATTCTGCTACAGCTCATCTTTGGATCCATCAGCATTGTAAAAATGCTAGCATAGCCAAAAGGATGTGCGTTTAGGAAATGAGGCTCCAGAGTGTAAGGTAAAGTATGTGCCTTTGTGTCCTGCTTTCTGGTTCGTGAAGAGATTTCCTCCATGCCTCATCTCATTTGATCCTCACAGCTCTGTGAGGTGCACGCTGAAATGCAGAGGGAGCTAACTGACCCGCTCAGGCTCACACAGTGAAAAGAGGCAGGATGCAATTTTAGGATGTCAGGCCCTGCTTCTGAAAAACACGAGGACCCTCCAGTGGCCCCGAGGGTTGGTGGGCACAGGTCCCCCACATGCACCACTGGGATGTTGCTGGAATTGCCAGCAATAGTCTCAATCAGCCAATGATCCAAGACTTGATGTCACTTTCCCCAGAAATGAAAGGTTTTGGAAACAGATCGTGGAATTTCTCAGGATGCAGCCATGGGTCTTACTGGAAACCTGTCTGGAGGAATAAGATGAGAAGGGACAATGGCAGGTGTACGGACACTTCAATGGGACAGTTGGCACTTTGAGAATCACGGAACCAATGTCGGTTGATGGAAAATGTTTATATCTTGAGAAAAAGACTGCAAACTGAAAGCATGAGTTGGCCACAGGCCTCCTGGTGTGGAGCTGACCAACTGTGTGAAGTGGGCAGAGAATCAGAGGAAGGGCCACCTTCGGGGACAGCACTGTAACTCATGATAGTTTTTCCTCTGAAATTGAGAAGGGAGGACCTTCAATAATAACTCCAGGACTCTTTATAACTCTGCATTTGCAGTACCGAGGCCAGGGAGCCCCTCCGTGTGTACATAGCAAGCGTGGCGTGGCAGGATTGGATTGATGTCATCTCTAGATGTCTTGACACTGCATTGCTCTGGTCCTCACCACGGCTCAGATAAAAGGTAATGCAGTCGGCTAGTAAGTTAATGGAACTTAGATAATATGCCTTAGTCTTATTACTGGAATTAACCCTAATTTGTCTGGGGCAAGTCTCCGATGCCTCTGTTTCTCTAGTTTTGGACATGAATAACGAGGCCAATCTGTGTAATAGGATTGTCTTTAGACCGAATGCAATAACAGAATCGATTCTCCTCCATGCCGCCAGTGAGGAAAGAGCTGAGGAAGGGTTTGGTCAACACTTACTCTTTCTAGTCCTGTTTTTTTTTTCCACCTTTGAAATGACAGTTCAGAGGGTGGAAAGTATGACCCTAAAGCCACGCAGCCTATTTGTCAGTCAAGCCATGTGGGAGCATCACACCCTGTGCTGTGGATCGTTTGTGGCTCCTGCCAAACCACAGCCTCAGGTGAGGAGCTGTGGCAGACTGCACAACCCAGGAGACCTCAAATGTTTACTACCTGCCCCTTTCCAGAAGATGTTCTGACTCTGGAAAGAGAGTGAGTCTCCCCAGAGTGGTCTGTGGAAGTTAGTTCTGTAGAATGTCACTTGGTGTCACAGGAGGAAGCAGGGAGAGTGTGGGGCAGGTAGTGTGGTTCTCAGCACCTCCACTGTTGCAAGCAGCTTAGCAAGACCTTGCCTGACCCTGCTGTGGCTGCTAATTTATAAGTGAGGTGAAAATACTCAGGGAGGGCGTGGGGGAAGGACAGGTGGATTTTCAGGAAGACAGAGATAAAGCCAGGGCTAGAAATTAATGTGGTTGTTCTGACTCCTGCAGGAGGTGTGCCAGGCGTTCCCTCCCTCCAACACACCAGCCTGTGTTGGCCACCTGCTGTTGCAACCACAACTATCCTGGCAGCAAGGCTGAGAAACCCTGTGAGTCTGTGTTTGGGGAATTACCAGCAAAGTTCTGACTGTCCCTCTCATGTCTGGAAAAACAGCCTGGGTCTCTCTCACGGCTCAGACAAACCATGGAGAGCCCTCCACAATGGGGGGGAGACCAGACACTGGCTGTCATGTTTCGGTCATCTTTTCTAGCCTTTCTTCTGCCTCTTCTGCTCTTTCCCTTCTCCTGTCTTCCCTCCTCCCCTGCCCTCCCCCCACCCCTGCTTTGTTTCCTCCCAGTGCTTGCTCTTCTTGGATTACATCCCTAGGTGAAGTCCTGTGCCAAGTGTCGGGGAAGTTCTTGAGTCGGGGACATTCCCACTGGGGTTGGGCAGATGGGTGAGCCACCCCGTGGCCTTTCCTGCGGGCCTACCACCTCGCCAGCTGGAAGCGCAGCGTGGTCCGTGGGTGGTACATCTCCAAGGCAGCGATGAGGTCGAAGGCAGATGGAGCTAGCATGGTGACGAGGGAGACCACCACGCTCACCTACAGAGAGAGCACGTGCCAGACCCTGCATCTGCAGCCCGCAGCCTCATTTCCTGCACTGGGTCAGCGGCTGTGCACAGCGCCGGAGTCTCTACACAGGAAACCTCTCCAAATCTCCACTAATCAGCTTTTCTTCAAATGACGGCTGCCACTTTATCATACCCTTATCATTTTTTTTTTTTTTTTGTAGAGACAGAATCTCATTGTACCACCCTCGGTAGAGTGCCGTGGCGTCACACGGCTCACAGCAACCTCCAGCTCTTGGGCTTACGCGATTCTCTTGCCTCAGCCTCCCGAGTAGCTGGGACTACAGGCGCCCACCACAACGCCAGGCTATTTTTTTTTTGTTGTTGCAGTTTGACCGGGGCTGGGTTTGAACCCGCCACCTTCGGTATATGGAGCCGGCGCCCTACTCACTGAGCCACAGGCGCCGCCCACCCTTATCATTTTTTAAAAATAATATTCCTTAAGTGTTCTGAGGACACCAGTACATGCCATTTGGAATTCACTAGCATTTCTGCCACATTTTCCAATTACTGTCACTATTTATACTTCCCTGACCTTGGGTGAAAGATGAAATCACTGAAACTATTATGACGAGCAAAGCGGAGTCTAGGAGGTAATTTAATATTCCTTCTGCACATAGGAGATTAATCACCTAGAGAGTTAGGCCTGGCTCTTGTTTCTCTGTGCTTATAGCAAAAGAAAAAGGAGTTTTAGCTGATACACAGATGTTTCAGCTAAAATAAGAAATAGTTTCTGACATATCTTTTAAAACACTATCCATCTATCTGTAAATGTACAAACACTATCCATCTATCTGTAAATGTACAAACATAACTTTATATAACCCATTAATTGACACAAAATAGAAAGGGGCATGGGAAAATATTATCTCCCTGTCGCTGCTCTAGGGGAGAGGACTGAAGATTTCCCTGTGGACGTTCCTGCCTCTCCACTTAGAACACAGAGCCAGGCTACTTCTGCGCCTCTTTTGGAGGGTGCCCTGGGTCCCGGCAGTGGGTACCTCATTCTTCTCCCAAAGCGTCACCTCCTTTTTGGACTGCTCCAGCTTCTGGGACCGGTCCACCACGAAGTAGATGAGGTAGATGCTCCCAGCCAGCAAGAGCAGCACCAGGATGTTGGCGATGATCCTCAGGCAGATAGTCACTGCCCTGCGGGAGAGGCAGCGTGAGGACAGGGCCCAGGGCAGCCCCACGCACACACTGGGGACTGGAACACATCCGCCAAGGGGATTCTCTGCCCTGAAACAACGAGTCGTAAATGTAACCAGTAAGCAACGATGAGCTTTAAACCAATAAACAAACAGCACTAGTATTTAGATTTTAGCTCTTTGCTACTTAAAATTGGAGCCCTGTAGTAGGTACATTTGATATGTAGGCGTTCCAGTAACTGTGTGCAGCAGAAAGGGGGGGAGGGGGTGGGAGGGAGCAGGGACAAGGTGGGGAGCGGAGGGACTAACGATGCTGCCTGTCCTTGCATGTGGTGGGTCTGGCCATGTCCCCATACAGGCCTGTGCCACAGGACAATGTTTGGGTCAACAAGAGATGGCATGTACAACGGGGGTCCTGTAAGATTACAGCGGAGCTAAAAAATCTCTATTGCCTAATGAGATCGCAGTGCAACAAATTCTTCATGTGTCTGTGGTGATGCTGGTGTGAACAGAGCTACTGTGATGCCAGTTTGTATAAAAGTACAGCACATTGATAATACACCACTATGTCACTATGTTACTTTTGATCATTGTTTTCCAGTGTATTTCTTGTACTTATAAAATAAAGTTAACTGTAAAGCAGCCTCGGGCAGGTTCTTCAGGAGGACTTCCAGAGGGGACGTTGTCTTCACAGGAGATGACGGCCCTGCAGACCCTCCAGTGGGACGAGCAGGGAGCAGAAGATAGCGATGGTACCAGCGCTCTGCGGGCCTAGGCTAGTGAGTGTGCTCTTGTCTTGTTTTTAACAAACAAGTTTAAAAAGTAAAAAAAAAAAGTATTAAAAAACAGGAGAAAGCTTAATATGGATATCAAGAAAAAATCATTTGATGCAGCTGGGCAATGTGTTTGTGTTTTAAACTGTGTTATTACAAAAGAGGCACAAAGTTAAAACAAATTAAAAAGTTTTTAAAGTAAGAAAGTGACAGTAAACTAGGGTTAATTTATTACTGAAGAAAGGAACTTAGAAAGAAATGAATTCAGTGCGGCCTGAGCTTATGAAGTCTGTGGGAGTGAACAGCAGCATCCGTGCCCTTCACGTTCACTCCCCAATCACCCTGTCACTCACCTAGGGCCACTTCCCGTCCCGCAAGCCCCATTCCTGGTAAGTGCCCTATACCGGTGCATCATTTTTTAGCTTTTGCATTGTATTTTCACTGTCCCTTTTCTATGTCTAGTATTGTGTTACAACTGCCAACAGTATGCCGTATGGTCACAGCCCACGTATGTAGAGGGCTGGCCGTGCCATCTACTGTTGTATAGGTACATTCCGTGATGCTCCTGCCAGGACAGCATGGCCTAAAGACATTTCTGACGGTGGTGTCCCTGCTGTTGTGAGAGGTGTGATTTCCCTGGGGGTTTCTTTGCTATCTTTTCCTTCTAGAAGTAAGCTCTCAAACATCCTCAACCAAGAAGGGCTTAGCCCCTGCAGGCACTGAGCAAACATTTGCTAGATGGAAGTGTAAATAAAGGAGCAGTCAGCTGGCCACAAGATGGGACTCAGGGGTCATCTCTTTCCTCATTTGGTCTCACCTCCCACGTGCCTCTCAGCATGGGCAGATCTCGGAATCAACAGTGATTCTACTACTCACTCCAGTTTTATCTGAAACACATCCATCGCTTCTGACACCAGAAGACAGCCAATGTCTGGTTTCAATTGTCTTATTTTTAAGTTGTCTTCTGCCAATGTTGGAGCCTGAAAAGAGAACTATAAGCCTTTTTGCAGGTAGTTCATTTGGGAAGTGACCCCAGAAAACAGAGGTGCAGCCTGGGGCAGTGCAGCCATCAGTGCAGGGGCATGTGGTGGAGGTGGCTGCTGCCAAAGGCATCGGCAAGCCCTTCCGAGAGACCTATGAAACGCTTCTCAGAACCATCTGCCCAGTGTGAAGGACAGGAGCATTTATCCCATTCCCTGAGGTCCAGAGAATGCCATGAGCATGAACTCCCAGTCTGCACCCAGCTTCTTAGCCTGGCTTAGATGAGTACTGACCGGGACCTGTGGGTACCACACACTGTAGCCTCAGAGGATGATCCCACCAAGCAGTAGACACCAGCAGGGGGCACATTGTGCACCCTGAGGCAGCCTGCATGGCCCTGCCCCCCCCAGCATAGGGGCTGGAGGAACGTGAAGTTTCACCTGCTGGGGACCCCACGCAGGTTGCGACACCTCCCTCTCCATGTGTCCTGGCCCTTCATCTGTACAATGGGGAACTTCACTCCCAAATGAAATGCTAAATGTCACCTTGCTTGGTAAAAATAAAAACATGGCGCACTGTATTATTATTATGACTAATTCTGGTGGAGAGGAACCACAGATACAGAACCAGAGGGTAGAATCCCATTCTTTCATTTTATAGGTTGGGGGTACAGGTTCACAAGGTCAAGAGTGTTCGTGGACACTCATGACAAGGAGGCTAGAATACATTTTCTGACTGCCTGTGGACAGCCCTTCCCAGTACAACTGCCCTCGCTCCCTGTCACTGTCTCAGAGGCTGGGTGTGTCTCCATTCCTCATGTCCTTTAATGCAGCAGTCCTCAGAAGGAGCTTTCTACACCATAGGCACTAACTGTGATCTGGGACAGGCAGATGTGTCTGTCCCCACGAGGACCGGGCCATTGCCCCTTCCTGGGAGTGGCCCTCTTTCTCACCAGCTCTCTGATGAAAGGGGCCTCACGCTCAGTAGGGTAGCACTTGAGATCTTGAGAAGAACTCAGAAGCTTAAAAATTGTCTGAGAAAACTTGTGAACACAAACCAGGTAATATCTGTGTCTTACAACTTCAGGGACCTTTTTCTAAATAGAACGAGTCCTAATGACATTCACGTATTTGCTTCGTTTAGCAAACTAGAAGCTGGTGTTCAAAATACCTCCTTTGTTATCTAAGCAAAAGAGTCAGAAACTGGTCAGCTTCAGACCTCTGCCCTGTCGCAGGATCTGTCAAGTTCCACGGATCACGTTACTAGGAGAGACATGAAGAAGAAAGGGGAGCTGCCTGACAACTGGGAAAGTCAGATATAATCTTGTAAGTTTTGTACTGAGTTGAAACAAAACTGATCAATGCTTTGAACATGAGGCGCATTAATACCTACAGGTTTTTGCTTTTCTTCTTTTCCTGTTCTTCCAGTATGGCCTCCTTTAAGGACAAACATAAATAGCATTCAAAACTTAGCATCAATATTAATCAGAAATCAGTAGGAACAGTGTACCCAGTAAGTCAAGATGTCTTCAATGTCTAAGACTTTATTCTGTAAGATTCTCCTGATAATAAATGAATTTGCTGTTAATTATCTAAGAAGCAATTGAGAAAATGAAATTGGGGACTGGGAAGAGGGAGTGAAAATAGTAAGGGTATGATAGTTCAAATTATCTAAATAATTGCTTTTTTCTCAAAATAGGGGTAGTTGTCTGTGTAGTTCAGGAAACACAAATCTTTGGATAACGTGGATTGTATTATCTTCTTCTAAGTTAAAAATAAAATCTATAGTCCCCACAGTTATGTATTTGTTCCTTTTCAGGTAAAATATATATAATATGGTAATAACCCATTATGTAAAGTTAACAAAAATATACAAACTGAAACATTTAAAGGATGTAATAAAAAAATTGAAAAAAAGAAGTTTCCCAATGTTCTGTCCACACTCCATGGGTCATCTGGTGCCTGTCCTGGGGCATGCCTACCTCCCTGTGTAAACAGCTGCCTGGATGGCGAGCAGCTTAGAACTGACATGCAGTGGTCTACAGAGTCTGGACCCCACAGTGCCCCCCGCCCAGACAGGCTCACTGACTCACCCTGATGCTGTTCACAATGGCGGCCGTCTTGCTCTCTGCAGCCTCTGGGTTTCCAATGAGGTAATCCCAGGCACAAAACACCCACCAGCAGAAGGTGTAGTTTTCATTGGAAGCGCTGGCAAGGCTCATGCGAGAGTTCTTAGCCATCCTGCGGGGGGTCATAGGAGGGATATGATTGTCCATGGACTGGGGGGAATTGTGTGAATTAGAAAAAGCTACCCCTGCTGGGTGGACACAGCTTGTCAGGTCACCACTGGTCAAGCAGAGCACCAGCTGGATTCCTGCCCACACCTGTGCCCCCAGCCCACACTTCTGAGCAGCGTAAAAATGGCAGTGGCCCATTGTTGTGCCAGTTCATCTGACAAGGAGTCCCAGCACTGCGGTGGCCAGCCAGTCACTGCAGGTGTGTGTCCCCTGGGGACTCTGCTCTTCCCAGCTGCTATGTAACTATGATCATGAAATGAAATGCTTTCCTTTAAGCTGAATCAATCTTCTCGTGGGGTCTCTGACCCTGGGACCCCATGGAACATGCTGAGTCCCTCTAGCACACAGCATTCCTGTAGGTATTTGAAAGCAGGAATCCTGGTCCCTCCTCAGGGGACGCTTCTTGCCCTTTACCAGGGGTCCTCAAACTTTTTAAACAGGAGGCCAGTTCACTGTCCCTCAGACTGTTGGAGGGCCGGACTATAGTTTAAAAAATAAAAAACTATGAACAAATTCCTATGCACACTGCACGTATCTACATTGAAGTAAAACACACACACACACACACACACACACACACACACACACAAACAGGAACAAATATAATCACACTGCCACATGTGGCCCATGGGCCATAGTTTGCCCTGATATGCCCTGATTTGTCTCTTAAATTGTAACATCTGGTAAAGGTCCCGAGTCTTCCAGGAGGGGCCTCGAGGCCACCAGGAACTGAGCTAGAAAGCTTTGGGAAAACTAGAGCCCCCAAGTCACTGTGCACCTTCTCAAGTTTTGTTTATTTACTTGTTTACAGTCTTGTTTTTAAACTCTTCTATCTGCATTTGCTAACATGCCATGTGGGGGCAGTGGTGAGGGGTGGTCGTCCAAATCAGACAGAAGCAGCTGGGAGCCAAATGGGTGGGGCCTAAGTTCTCCCTGGGGTTTGGAGCCCTCCACTGTGGGTCTGCATTTTTCTAGCTCCTACACGGTCACAGGTTAAGCTGGAAAGAAACCTGGTGATTTCCTGAGCCAACCTACACATTTTACAGATGAGGCCAGGGAGGGGCTGTGGTGAGTTGCTGCAAGTCTGATGCCGGGTGGGGCAGCACTCTTAACTCCAGCTGGGGGCCTCCTGTCTGTGGTCAAGTGCAGGGGTCAGCTGCAAGCCTGGCCTTTGCAGAGTTTGTAGCTAGGTCTCAGGCAAACATACAGATAGGAGGACGTTTTGCTTCCTGCAAACTCGGTCAACTAGATCACGTTTATCTCTCTATTGGTACAGCTAATGCATAATTCTTGAATTATATGTCTACAGGATTCTTGTCTCTTCAGGCCCAACGCAGAACCTGCCCAAGCAGGAAGTGTTTGGTCAGTACAAACATGGTTCAAAGTGGACCTACCTCTTTTAGCCTTGGTCTCTTCATCTGCAAAATGGATGAGGTTAGTTTTGCTTTAACATTACCGAATTACCAACAAGATTAAATGAGATCATACATATCATGATCCTTGAAACATATTTTGAGAAATACAGCTGTCATACTTTTTTAAGAGAATGATGAAACTGTAAGCAAACACTGCCATCCCCACCAGGAAATACGCCAAGGGCAGCCGGTAGCCAGCTCTCCCGATCCTCCGCTCCCTGCCGTAGTAGCCATAGAACAGGACTGAGTACTGGAGGTATCCCTGCAAACAGAAGGCTTAGTGTCATTTCTGATCCCCAGGTCCCAGAACAGTGGCCCATTCACCTCTCCCTCAGGATAGGTGAGGCCGAGCGTCAACCTCACCCCCAGGGACCAGACGGTGTCCAGGTCTTGGGCCGAGGCAACGTGCTCCTTGGGGATGGTCTTCCTGGCTGTGCTTCCAAAAGGCTGGCCTGCAATCAGCTGGGGAGAGAGGAAAAGGTGTCATGTGGTCTTCCAGGGCAAAGGGGACCAGGAGAAAAGGGGAGGCACACATGAGCTCTCCAGGGGGTGGGCTTCTCTGGTCTTTCATTGAATACACACAATGGGGAGCCAGTGTACTTTTGCCTCATCAGAGTCCGGGTGTGCTCTTTTGGGGCTAGACATGGATTCTATGGGTGGGTTATAGAAGTCCCAAGATTCTTATGATAGCATGGGAAATGGCCCATTTATAGTGTGAGGATGAAGTTTAGTTGAAAAACGGGCTTTATGTTAACAGAGGGTTGCAAATAAGCCAAATCCAGCCCATTACCTCCTTCTGGCCCAAGAGCTAAGGATAGTTTTTGGATTTTTAAAAAGATGGGGGGAAAAATAAAAAGAATAATATTTTGCGACACATAAAAATGATATAAAATTCAAATTTCAATATCCACAAATAAAATTTTATTGAAACACAGCCACCCTCTCCGGTTGGTGTATTGTCTGTGGCTGCTTCTGCAGGATGTGGCAGCTTTGAGTAGTTGTGACAGAGACCAAATGGGCAACAAGGCCTGAAATATTTACTCCATGGGTCTTTACAGATAAAGCGTGTGAACTCTGTTTCAACACACACAAGGCCCTTCCTACCAGGTAATGAGGGAGGTCGTTTTATGTTGAGGCTTTACCTTCTCTTCTTAACACATGGGGCTTTTTTCTCTCCTGAAACAGTTCTTACCTCTGGAATCACAATGAAAGCACCTGTCATGACAGTGAGCACAATATTGATCCCAAACAACCATCTCAAGAATATGAAATAGGAGGCCACACCAGATCCAAAATGACCTGAAGAAAGACAAGACCATGAGATCAGGTCATGCAAAGTGCTCAGAGGGTGAAAAGCCCCCACTAAGAGCGCCATTGTGTGTAACATCAGCAGGACACAGCGTGAGAACGCCGTCGTGGTACCAGTCAGGGCGCTCCTCCCCAGTGACAGCTTCCATGGCTCAAGATGCCCATGAACATCCACTAGGTCTATATGCAGGAAAATCCTCAGTCTGCCTAAAATACCATTTGGTAATCATCTCTCTGATGACATCCTCATCTAAAAGGGCCTTACCTGCCTATCAACCTGGGAATGGATTAACAAACTGTGGTATATGTATAAAAGATGGACACTTTACATCTTTTGTATTAACTTGGATAGAGTTGGAGAACATTTTCTTTTGAAAAGTACACAAGAATGGAAAAGCAAGTATCCAGTGTACTCAGTACTAATATGAAGCCAATAGATGAACTAGTACACACGTACACAAGAGAAAAACTCAATTTAATTTAAGTTGGGGGGAGGGTGGGGGAGGGAGGGGATTGGTGTGCTCTGACAATGGGCACAATGTAAGGAATAGGGCACACTTCCTGGGTGTGGGGCACGGCTACAACATGGACCTTACCTAACAAACACAAACATTGTAACCTCACACACAATCATCTGTACTCTCAGATTAACCTGAAATAAAAATAAAAAACAAAAATATGGTATAGTCAAAACATAGACTGACAAATTCATAATATTTCATGTATGTTAAGAAGTGTCAGCATCTTTTGAGAATTTGATATATTCGTTTTCTGTTTTGTATTATTTTTGAGAATTCTAAGGATTTTTCTCAATGTCCTTTTGCCCAATTTCAAGTTGAACAATTTGCTAGATGTTAACAACAAGGGAAACTGGCTCTCTCAACAGGGGAAACAGGGGAGCACTCTCTGTGACTTTTCTATACACCTGAGCTCATTCCAAAGTAAAAGCATAGTAAAAAATTGCGATTGAGAAAATCTGGGAGCACAGAAGTTAGATGAGAATGAAGTTGGTAATTTCACCACCTTCTGGAGTAGGTGGATTTGTGTGATACTCAAAAATCTCTTGAATTCTTATTTCAGGTCTAGTTTACATTTGTCGTAAGTAGAAAGACATAAAACATCACAAGAATAACAACAACAACAAAAAATAACCTATTCTAAGACCCCTAAATTGAAATCACTACTAGAGTTATTTTAAACTTTTAGTGTAACACTCCATTATTATTATATACTTATAACATTTTGTATAAAGTTGGCATCGCTCTACAGCATGCATTTTCCATTATCAATATATTGCAAATATTTTCTTGTGCCAAAAGTATTGTTTTACAAGATGAATTTAATTGTTTTGTCAATGTGAATTTTCCATCATTTATTTAACCCATCCCTAAATGTCACTTGACATTTAGGAAGTTTTCAGCCCTTCAGCAGGGCAAGTAGTTCTGTAATAAATAAATCTTGCCTAAGGTCAGATTTCCTAGAAGCAGGGCTTGAGAAAGGGATTTACTTAGCTGCGCAAGATTGATGGAGGAGGTGCTCTCAGGAGGGTGGGTGGGAGCAGTGGGGAGAATCAGTGGAAAGAGCCAAGCAAGGATATCATCTCTGCTGGAGCCTGGCTCAGTCTGGCCCCAAGAGGAGCTATGGAACTTGAACTGCCCCACGGGGTCAGCCCCACGTGGAGCCAGGGATCAGACTTGAATGCCCCCCTGTAGATAAGTCTTTGGGTCTAGGCTGCAGGTGGGCTGTGGGGATGGGGTGACATGTGCCTCACATCTGGTCAGCCAAGGGCAATTCCCTAGAGAAGGGAGCAACTGGCATGTGGAGCAGTCTGCACCCGGAGCAGATGGGGAAAGGGGCCAGCTGGGGAAAGAGGACTGGAGTGGGGAGCCAGCAGCATCCATCAAGACTTGGTCATGAAGCGTGCTGTAGTTTCCTGATTATTTTCCTTGGTTCTTAGGAAATAGAAGCATTTTATCAAAGGACATAAACATTTTGCAGACTTTTGTTACATATTATAAATTTCCTCTGGAGATACTGTCCCAATTGAGATTCCCACGAGCTGTGTATGAAAGTGCTTAATTCAATTTAAATATTGAAAATGTTTTTCCCAATTGGTCATCTAAATTATAGCTTTATTTTTTGTTTTGTTTTGGCTTTATTTGAGACAGAGTCTTACTCTGTCACCCTCGGTAGAGTGCGGTTGTGTCACAGCTAACAGCAACCTCAGACTCTTGGGCTCAAGTGACTCTTGCCTCAGCTTCCTTAGTAGCTGGGACTATAGGCACCCAACCCACCTGCCTAGTTTTTCTATTTTAAGTGGAGATGGGGTCTCGCTCTTGCTCAGGTTGGTCTCAAGACCTGAAGCTCAAATGATCCACCTGCCTTGACCTCCCAGAGTGCTGGGCCTACAGGCATGAGCCACTGTGCCCAGGGCCAATTTTATTTTTCATATACATAAATTTTTTATGTAGGTAACTAGTATAATAATACTGTCTGCAATGATTCCTTTTTTCACTTTTATGATTTGATAGGTCTCCATTCTCTGATAACATCATCTCTATTTTCTTAAATTCTTTCATGGTTTTCTATCATGTATTTAAACGCTTCCTATTGAATATTTAAATATTTAATGGAATTTTAAAGTGAGGGAATTAAACTTTCTCTCAAAACAGTTAGATCAACTGTTTCAGCAGTTTTTGTGGAGTAATTTGGTTTGGCTCTAATAATCATCACACATGGTGTGCCTTCTTCTGTGTTCCTGAACTCTTTGCTTAGTTTTTTGATTTGTCCATCACTTGCTGCACTATGTCATACTCTTTCAATTCTTGTAGCTTTTAGAATATATTTTAATGTTTTGGTTATGCAACCTCATTTGAATTTTCCTTTAAAAAGTTTTTTCATTAGATTCTTAGATGTTTCTTTTCTATGTAAGTTTTATGATCATTTTGTTGAATACTAAAAACAGTACATTTGGATTTTTATTGAAATTGTATTACACTTGAAGATGACTTTGGGAAAATCAACATCTTTGAAATATTAAATTTCCCTATTTCTCTTTACAAGATTTTCTATCCTCTGGTT
The DNA here is from genome assembly GCF_027406575.1 of Nycticebus coucang. NCBI lineage: Eukaryota > Metazoa > Chordata > Mammalia > Primates > Lorisidae > Nycticebus > Nycticebus coucang. The sequence continues at coordinate 83,133,796 of NC_069785.1, forward strand.
CAATCTTTTGGTTTTCTTTATTTTGGATTTATTGTTTTCTTTTATTTTTGGCATTTTGTGTGTGTGTTTGTAAGTGGGATTGTGGGTGTGATTTATTTATTTTTTAGCACCTATTTTCTAAATGGTCACAGTCATATCTATGAAAATGCAGATTTTTGTATTTGCACTTTGCAGTTGCCTGTGCTACCCTCTCATTCATCCTTGTAGGTTTTCACTTGATCTTCTGGGGGTTCAGGTTGTGTCTGACTAAAGGAATGAACTGGGGGAGAACAGTTACATGCCTGGGACTGTTCCCACCCTGGGAGGTGGTGGGGACAGACATTGTGTCTTCTCTCCCATCATCCCAGGTGGAGCCTGGTGACCCAGCTGTGGGTCGGCCATGATCACGGCATTCCCCCCGTAGGTGCAAACACTTACTCTCAATTTTCTTTATTCTCATTTCCCAGGGAATGAAGATGACCATGAAGTTACAGGCAACACGAGCAAATTTCCGCCAGAGCTGGGAAAGAGAGGCAGGATTAGAGCCTTTCATGTTCATGAAGAGGGCAAGGCTGTGTGGCTGTAGGGCTCTACTTGGAGAGTGGACCCATAAACATATCCCCTGCTACCTTTGTTTGTGGCTTCATAGGCTGGTAAGCAACTCTAGGACAAAAGTAGCCCCCTTGCCTCTCTGGGCTCCTGACCTGGTGAGCAGATACCTGCTCTGGGCTCTGCGCCTTGGAGTCTGCTGTATTGAGCTTCATCCTCTCTAGGGTCACATCCTGACTTGCTCAAACTGTTCGTGATGCAAAGACTAAGAACAGTGGGAATTACTCAAGGAATGATGTCTAAATACTTGAATCCACCATAGACTTGAGATAGCTCTGAGGGTGGGGCCTGAGAATCCACTAGCTAACAAACTTCTCTATTCTTGCTAAAGGACCAAGAATCTATAGCCCACCCTAAAAATGAGGCCTGCTCCACTCACTGTTGTATGCCTTGCATCTTGTTGCGGAGATAATTTCCTAGCCTGTTATGGTTTGGAAATTTGTATTATTGATTTAAGACGCAATTGCTAAGAGTAAGATTTTTTTTTCCTCAAAGGAGAATAAAGAAAAATGTGCCCTGATACCAGCTCTGCTCTCCAACAAAGTGGGCAGGTTGTACATTTTAACCCACAAACGATCTGGGCTTGTGCTGGAAGTAAATGACATCACTGCAGAAAGAGGGATTACAAATGCAATTACAACATTCTGAACTGCAAGACAGCACAGGGTCCTGACGCAGACACACATGGAATGTCATTCTGGATGTGTCTGCTAAGGCCAGAACGGCTGCTTGCAAATGAAACTCTGAACGTTATCAGAAGTTGGACTTGTTCATATTTTGTTCATGATTTGAAAGCCAACTCCCATGAACACAGATTCTCTGTAGTGAGAAATAAATTCTGTGAGCTCCCCATGTGATACTTTCTGCTTTCTCTTATAATGTTTACCATAGCCTACCTTGCATTATCTTGATTTGTTCACCTGGCTTATGTCCTAGAGCAGGGTAGGGAACCTGTGGCTTTCTAGTCCCTAAATGCTGCCTTTTGACTGAATCCAAATTTTAATAACAAATTGTTTCATTTTTATTAATACATTTTTGTTCGCCTTTTGCACTTTTATTTAATTTTTAAAATGAAGGTATTTCAAATACCAAAGAGTAAAATAAGTTTCAATGAAATAATCCTCTCAGAGTGACTGGCATAATTACAACACCAGTAAACCATAAGGACTAAATTTATGGGCTGCTATACTCCTGACTGATTTCTGACTTCCCCCACCTGACTGGTGCCACTACCACACAAGGCTGGTTGGTGAGAGTTTATGGGGGTCAAGTACACCAGTCTGTGATCAGATTTTGACAACAGGGCACTGTGTTTCAGTTTGAAGTGGAATTTTTTTAATAGTTTCGCAGCTTGACAATATTTTTTAAATTCTGTCTGCTTTACAGCCCATGATGTCAAAGAAGACCGAGAGAACGCTGAAGGAAGAAAACAGATTTTTAATGAGGATGGATTAGGAAATGTGGTGTTATCTTGTTTCTGCTAAAAATAAGATGATTTGCTTGCTTTGTGATACTGCAACATCAACATTAAAGACAAACAATGCTCATCAGCATTAGAACACTCATAAGGACCACCAGTATTTTAAATTAGGTGGAGAGGAGTGGAAGGTTGTATTGCAGAAATTAAAAGACAAAGACAATTCTTTCTAGTAGCAATAGGACTTGAAAGCAATAATGCTACAGAAACAACTTAGAGTTTATGTACCAGGGAAGAAAGGAAGCCTTTCAGTGATGTAGAAATTGAGAAAGAAAGCATTGTCAGAGTGGTAGCATGCTTAGATACCATAACATTTCAAAGTACAAACAGCTGCCTCTTTCAAAAAGAACCATAACTGATCAGGAACATGAATTAGATTTCAACTTAAAAGAACAACTTCATGCAGGACTTCAAAAGGAAAATATGTATTATGTGGTCCCTTTGGATGAATGCACTGATACTTCTGACTTGATGCAGGCTTTTTTGTTGTTTGCTTTTGTTTTGTTTTGTTTAGTTTTTACTTTCTTTTTTATTCCATGAACGTGTTCATATCTGTGCAGGCTTTAGACTTCATTCAGGTCTTAACAGAAAATTTTCTTTGCTGTGAAGAGTTACTTTTTTGTGCACTGTTGTTAACAGAACACAGTTAATAGATATCTTCAACAACTTTTAGGATGAATGTTGTGAAGTTGGACTGAATTTGGTAAATGCAGTATGTACAGACAAGGGATGGAAAAACATGAAGGGTTTGTTGCATACGTTAGAAAAAGTATTAACAGCTCCAGATGGACTCATTTCTTCGCATTGTACCTCGCATTAGCAAAATCTCTGTGCTAAAGCAGCTATTTTAAGTGCTTTCCGACAAGTTGTGAGTATTGTTAACTATATTCATGCAAATGCAACATGGCATGGCCAGTTTTGTAACGTGCTAAACCCGTAAGTATTCCGTGTGGATTTGCCTCATCATTTTTAAAGGGCGCTGGCTACTGCAGGGACAGGTGTTAGCCAAAATTTTATCTCTGCAAGAACCGATAGTTATATGTGCAATACCACGTCAAATGACTTGAGTATGACACGTACCAAAAAATCCAAGCATTTCAAAAAGTTTGACCTTTTTTCAAAACACTTCTTCAAAAGGAAATTTCAGATGAATATTTTCATCTGAAGTTTAGCAAAGGTCATTGATGAGCAGGGCAATATATGTGAATCATTGGAAGAATACACAGCTGTTACAGACCTATCAATTGGAGAATACAATAAAAGATTCACTGACTTTGAGAACCAGGCCATCCCTCAAATTAGCATTTCAGCCTCACCTGGTCCATATCACTAACCAAGGCACTTGAAGAACCATAGATGGAACTGACTGAGCTCTCAGTAGATGACATTTTAAAGTTATTGTTTGATGCTGAGAAAGATCCAACTGAAATACAGAAAATTGCAGTACCCACAGTACCCACTCCTTCGGTAACATGCTCTAAAAATGCTCTCTTGCATTTGAACCACTTATTGCTGCAAATCTACATTCTCCTACCTAATCCGTATAAAGACACCCTTAAGGTCACAAAGGACGGACACCCCTCCAGAGAATCAACTGAAACTGCAGACCTCCACACTGCAACCAGATACTCAAATGCTTTCTAACGGAAAGCAGACACCTCAAGGTCATTAAAATGTTACTTCCCCCTCCCCGCTTTTTTTCTTTTTTGAGACAGAATCTCATTCTGTTTCCCAGGCTAAAGTGCCAACGTATCATCATAGCTCATAGCAACTTCAAACTCCTGAGTTAACTGATCTTTCTCCTACAGCCTCTCAAGTAGAAAGGTTACTTAACTTTAAAATGAACAAATAGTTTTTATTTTTAGAAATTATCAGTACATAGCATTTATATGTGTATAAAACAATGCATATTTTTAACTATTAATTGAAATTTCTTGAATGTGGCCTTATTTGATTACAGCTAAATTAATGCAGCCTTCCAATGTGCAAATCCCCACCCCACCCCCGCCACCAATCCTAGGGCATAGAAGGAAAGACCACCCTTTCTGATCATTTATCCCCAGTAGAGTCTGGAGGGAGAGGTGCTCCAACATCCTCTGGCAAGCGCTGGTGTTGGAAAGCATTTGAGTCTGTGGCCCATTTTAAAGTCCTGACATCTAAGATATACTGGGCAGATGGCCAGAACCCAGAGTCCTAGCTCTGGTTCCACTCCTTCCTTACTATGCCCAGGGAAAGTTATTATCTTTCCTTGAGATTCTGTTTTGCATCTGTACAAGGAGAAGTAAGATTCAATTAGTGTTATTCAGTGTGCTCTTTTTGTTTAAAATTGTATGAGAATTTCAATACACAAAGTAGGTAAAACAGTGTAGCTTTTACAAGTGGGAGAAGCAAAGTCTCCTCTCCTAGTCTTTGGCGCTTGAGAAGCCAGGACCGCCAAACTTCGATAACACTAGTTGAATGGCCCCTGGATTCATTCTGGTGGTGAGAGAGTCTACGATAGCTTTGCCTAACAGAGCTTCTTAGAGGCAAATGTGATTGAAAAGGTGATTTGTTGATGACCGAGGTTTAGTAAGGCATGGGAAAAAATGCCATGCTTCTTTGATGATTTGCACCAAATCTTTGTGTCAAAGCCTTAATAGTTAGAATAATTCATGATTTTAAGAGCAAAGCAGGCTTGGTGCCAGTAGCTCAGTTGTTATATGGCCGTTAGCCATATACACTGAGGTAGGTGTGATCAAACTCTGCCTGGGCCTGCTAAACGACAATGACAACTGCAACAGAAAATAGCTGGGTTTTGTAACAGGCAACTATAGTTCCAGCTAGTAGGGAGGCTGTGGCAAGAGAATCTCTTAAGCCCAAGAGTTGGAGGTTGCTCTCAGCTGTGATGCCAAAGCACTCTACTGAGGGCAGCATAGGGAGACTCTGTCTCAAAAAAAAAAAAAAAAAAAAAAAAGCAAAGCAAAATCAAACTTGAAAGAAATAGGTCCTATTTGTGGGGTTGGATAATTGAATTTTAGTAACTAAGAACAAACTCATGTTTTAGAAAGACATATACATTCATCTGGAATAAATGTATTCTAAAAACATGAATGAAAGTGTAGGAAGAGTCTATTTACTTGTAGCATATACTGGGCACCTAGACTGTGTCTTCCCGTGGATGCAGACAGTGACCAAGATGCCAGCTGGTACGAAGTCTGCATTCAGCTAGAGGGAAGGCAGCCTCAAAAAGTCAGAACCACAGTGGAACACAGTCCATCAGGCCTGTGGGACACATTTCTTTTATTAATTAATTCATTAATTATTTTTAGACAGTCTCATTCTGTCGCCCTGGGTAGACTGCTGTGGTGTCATAGTTCACAGCAACCTCAAAGTCCTAGCTTCAAGTGATTCTCTCTCTCTTTTTTTTTTTTTTGAGACAGAATCTCACTATGTTGCCCTTGGTAGACTGCTATTGGTGTCACAGCTCACAGCAACCTCAAACTCTTGGGCTTTAGTGATTCTTTTGCCTCAGCCTCCCAAGTAGCTGGGACTACAGGTGCCCGCCATAACACCTGGCTATTTTTATTTTTATTTTTTGTAGTTGTCATTGTTATTTAACAGGCTCTGGCCAGATTCCAACCTATCAGTCCCTGTGCATGTGGCTGGTGCCCTAATCACTGAGCTACAGGTGCCGAGCGTCAAGTGATCCTCTTGCCTCAGACTTCTGAGTTGTTAGGACTACGGACACCTGCCACAATGCCTGGCTAGTTTTAGAGATGGGATCTTACTCTTGCTCAGTCTGGTCTTGAACTCCTAAGCTCACGCAATCCTCTCACCTCGGTCTCCCAGGAGGTTGGGATTACAGGCATGAGGCACTGTGCCAGGCTATTCATCTATTATTTATTTATTTATTTATTAGATCCAGGGTCTCGATGTGTTGCCCTAGGCTGGAGTGATCCTCTAGCCTGAACCCCCAAGTGTGTGCCACCACACCCAGCTAACTTTATTTTTGTAGACTGGGTTTCCTCATTTTTTCCAGGCAGTTCTCAAACTCCTGGCCTCAAGCAATCTTCCCACCTCAGCCTCCCACAACTCTGGGATTATAAGTGTGAACCACAGGGTCTGGCTGAGAAGCCTCTTTTAAATAAGGAGGTATGGGGGTGGGGAGTCATACTTGAGGTAAAACTTGAATGAAAAAAAATAGTACTTAAATAAATGAACTGGAAGAGTAGCTTTCTAGAGCGGAGAACAGCCAGCAACAGATGGCTGGCAAGAGCTGGGCATTTTACAAGAGGTGGTGGAGGAGAGAGGCATGAGAGAAAAAGCTGAATTGCTTTTGTCATTTGAAAAACTATACTTGGTGCCATGGCTCACACCTGTAATCCTAGAAGTCCGAGGTGGGAGGATCACTTGAACCCAGGAGTTTGAAGTGGCTGTGAGCTAGGCTGAAACCATGGCACTTTAGCCCTGGGCAACGGCGCAAGACTTGATCTCAAAAAAATAAAATAAAATAAAATACTCTGTGGGAGGCTGAGGTAGGAGGATTGCTTGAGCCCAGGAGTTGGAGACCAGCCTGGGTAAGAGATCGAAGGTATAAAAAAGTACATATGTCAGTTTTTGTCTGTTAAAATATCAAACTTAAAATATAGACATAAGTTAAAATTGGTGCAAATATTACAAGACCAATAATTCCCAATACCTTTTCATTGTTACATATATTCCAGGTCATCTGAGCTCAAGTGAAGGACCTTGAATTATTTCACAGATGTTTTCCTATAGCTTTTTACAGAACTAATTTAGAGAAAGCAAGAAGAGGGCTGGGCCCCACATATGCTTATAAAAAGATAATTTATTCCACAAGCTCTATCATAGTATGACAGGCATCAGGATTCACAGGTGGGTTGGGTCAAAAAAATAAATTAGAATTTTCAGAAAGGTTTTGTGAAGAGTAAGAAGGAAGAATGCCAAGGCAGACCTTAGGAATTCTTTGATATTTTATAATTTTTTAGACATGTCAAATTTATGACCAGCTTTAATTTAAACTTTATTAAGAATATTTTTGTTTTAAAGCTGGGTGTGGTGGTTCACACCTAAAGTCCCAGCTACTTGAGAGGCTGAGGTGGGAGGATTGCTTGAACCCAGGAGTAGGAAACCAGCCCTGGCAATAGAGTAATGATATATAAAAAGTACATCTGTCAGTTTTTGTCTATTAAAATACCATAACAAACTTAAAAATAGATATTGTTCAAAGTTGGTGCAGATATTATGAGACCAGAACATTCTCCACTGTGGTAGGTGAACAGGATAACCACTGTACTGTAGATACTTGCTTTCATTGGGGCTGGAAATATAAATTATCAAAGCTTTTGAAGAATAATCTTTAAATATTTATCAAGAGCTAGAAAAAGTGGATCATCGTCAGTTCTACCATTGACCCTAAGAAAGGAACTCAAGAAGATAGAAAAATCTCAATCTGCAAAGATGTTCTTTGTGAGATTATTATTAATAACAAAAAAAAGGAGCAACTTAAATATCCATGAGCAGGCTAATTAAATTAATATACATTTATCTGATGGAATATTACACAATCATTAAAAACAGTAGGTATAAAAAACTATGTAGCAACATGGACAAATCCTTATATTGTGGTATTAAGTAGAACATAAAAAAATGTTTGCATACTACAATTTCTATGCTGTGGAAATCATATATTTATACAATGATTGACCTGAAATCTTTCAAAAGATAGAAGATATTGGGGAGTAGGAAACTTTAAAGAAGAAGTAATTTTCTTCTTTGTTTCCTAACCACTTATGAGAGGCCTTTATACACAGATAATTTCAATGAAGGCCAAAGTTTAATGCTAAGTAACTCAACGGGAACAACAGAAAACAAGAACCTTAGCACTGATTGTAAAATGAGCCCTGGAATATGCCTGCAACTTTTCATTATAAGTGACATAACTGTGTGCGGGGACCCAGGGATACAGTGACTAAAAACTAAACTTGTGAGTGGGATTAAGTCAGGAATGAGGCTGGATTATTCCCGCGAGGGAAGACATCCCTTTCCTGATGAATTAGGCTTACTTCAGGTCACATAATTGGTAAGTGATGGCATCTGAGAAAGCCATGTTTTGCGACATTCATACTTTCCAGCTTGTCATTCTGTTCTACAGTTGTCAATGCTGCCACTCACAACCTACACATGACGGCAAAGGCCATTTCTGCCTCCTGGGGCCGCAGGCGGGGCGGGGCGGGGCGGGACGGTGTCCGGGGTCGGGGCGTGGCGCGGCGGCGGGACTGGAGGGGTCGGTGGCAGTGGGAGGGGCGGTGGCAGTGGGCGCGGCGGGGGCGGCCGGAGGGGCGGGGCGGAGGCGGGACTGGGGGCGGGGCTGCGCGGCCGCACGTGTGCTCCTCACCTCTGCTCCTGCAGCCTGGTAGCCTCGGGTTCTGGTCAGCCGCCCTTCAAACTTCAGTACAACGTCTTTTGCTCGTCTGAGAAAAGAAAAAAATAATCGTGAACACAATTTTCACAAAATATGTAAAGATTCAACAGGAATAGGTCACTGAATGATTCAGGACAAGAAACTGGGAGAATGGAGTTAAGTACATGCTTCATTTTATAACTTTTGGAAAACAAAAAACTCTTAAAAAGTTTTTTCTTTAACACTTAAATTGATGAATCAATCCAAAATGATGGCTTCATACCGAAATTACAACTGAATTTCTTAACGCCCTTTCCTGATTCTGGTGGTTGGCTGGGAATAATTCTCTCTGGAAACCCTAGTGAGAGACACTTGCCTCTCAGCTTCTCTGCTTACCAATCTTACCCCTGAGGTCAAACCTTTAAAAGTGCAAATCAGGTCTAGCTTTAGAAAATCTGTTCTGGTCAATGTGAACAAGAAAGTCACTTCTATGCAGATGTGAACAGCCTGAGTCAGCCCCAACAAATGCCCTTAAAATAGCCTTGTGGAGTTGACCTGATAAGCCTGCCTAAATGTTCAATCCTAAAAAACGAACCGATGTCATTGGTATAGTCAGTTAAATCCACACCCAAATGAACAACAGGATTAGAAAATAAATGTTAATTCCACAGACAGACTGAAGTCCAAGACTCTTAGAGAGATGAATGTTACCTTCAAGGCCACCCAATCTCACAGCACTCTGCACACAGAGACCCTCACTGTGGAATGGTCAGCCACCCTCTGCTCCATTGCGCTCAGGATTGAAGAACTCAGTTCTTCTAGATCAGTTAGTTTGCTAATTCAACACGTTTACCTGTGTGGGTGTCCCCATATGTATGTCCCAGTCAACCTCCCAGGAACACTCCCTGGTTCTGAGTCCTTCCTTAGGAGATCCAAGGACCACACCAATTCCCTTGTCTGCAGACAGGGTGATTTCTTCAAAGCACAACCCAACCCCAGTGCTCGGTTTTGGACTTTTCTCCCTGTCGCTCCATTGCAATATTCCCCTATGCACAGCCCAGCCAGTACACTGGGTCCACTCGGATGAGAACCAGAGGTTCAGGCAAGGGTGAGGGCAGCAGCAGGGATGGGTGAACCCGCCCCCACCGCATGCTGTGACTGCCATGTTGGGGGCCACCTCTGTAGAGCTGCATGCTGCAAGTCCCTAAAAGGTAAAAAGCCCATCCAAATCAAGTAACAATGTATACACGTATTTATTTAATCTATGTATTTATTTATTGTTTCCTGAAGACATTTTCTGCACACCTACTTTGAGTGAAGCATAGAAAAATACAGAAGTGTGTAATAGAGTTGCTGCCTACAAGGCCCAGTGGAGATGAAAGCGCCCTAAACAGACAGTGATGGAGAGAGGAGGGGTGGCAACCACAGTGGGGAGTGATCAGGTGTTTTTCTATAGAAAACAGGAGTGTGCAGTGTCCTCCAAGGTGGGTGGCTTTTGCTGCAGACTCAGGGCCAGCTTGCCTGCCCCTATCTGTGCCAGGCACTGCTCCCTTGATTCCCAAGAAGTCAGGGTTCAGTGTTGCCTGTCACCACAGAGGTGACAGGATGAGCCTCACTGAGTCTAGTTAGTGCCGTGATGCTCTAGTACCCTGTTTCCCTGAAAATAAGACATCCTCTGAAAATAAGACCTACTTACAGGAAAGATAAGACGTCCCCTGAAAATAAGACCTAGGGCATCTTTGGGAGCACACCTTAAAATAAGACACTGTCTTATTTTCGGGGAAACAGGGTAGCTTCTCCAGGTGATGGTGAGAACACACATGTGACTGGGAGATGACGGGTGGAGGTGCCTGGAGGGAAGGCTGCTTTCTCAGAGCCCCTGACTGCTGGCCAGGTGTGTGGCCAGTGTTGGCCACTTTGGTGCTCTGGCTGAGTCTGGGGGTCAAGCAACGTGACAGATGGCCTGATCTGTTCTTTGGTTTCTGACAATTCTTGACAGAAAGGCTATCATTTGCTCTGTTTTTCTCACAAGGCAAAAGAGGTTTAACCTCTCCTTATTAGGATAATAGTTAATTTTATTTTTATTTTTTACAGACAGAGTCTCACTTTATCACCCTCAGTAGAGTGCCATGGTGTCACAGCTCATAGCAACCTCCAGCTCTTGGGCTTAGGCAATTCTCTTGCCTCAGCCTCCTGAGTAGCTGGGACTATAGGTGCCTGCCACAACGCCGGCTATTTTTTGTTGCACTTTGGCCAGGGCTGGGTTCGAACCCACCACCATAGGTGTTTGAAGCCAGCACCCTACTCACTGAGCCACAGGTGCCACCTTCAGATAATAGTTAATCATCATCATTTTGAATGATTTAAAAGTCCTGTTAGAACACGTGGGTTTTGTTTTTCAGATTAATTGTTCCAGTGATCACTTTGGTGGAATCCCTGTGTTTAATACACAGAAGTTGGACTTTCTGACTTGGAGTCAGAAATCCTAGGTTTAAAGCTTAATTCTAGCTCTCAGAAGATGTGTGCAACTTGGGTTGGTCTTTTAATATCTCTGAGTATCAGTCTTCTCATCTGAAAAATGGACATAATGCCATTTGTATTCAAAGAAATGGAAATGATGATAGCTGGGAATAGACAAGGAAGGCAGACACAGGAGGATAGCTGTCTGCTGCAGCTACTTGGGGGCAGGCTGCTCAGTCTGAGGGACAGTCCAATCCCTGGTAATCTAAGGCAGGAACAATTCCACGAGAAAGAAACCAAAGCCTAACAGGTGGCTGTGGAGATAAAGAGATATTTGCTTGGCATCTAGAGAAGGGCCAGAAAAAAACCCAGATGCAACAGTGGTTCTGCCCACACAGTGCTGCCCAGTGATCAGATGTAGGTGAACTTCACCAGGCGGCCATCCCATGGGGCAGAGCAGCTCAGTGGTACAGCCATGGCTACTCTGATAACTCCCTTTGCTGTGAGTCCTTTGACCTAATTATTCCCCACTCACTCTTAGTGAGGGACTGTTTGTTACACCAGATGTAATGCTAAGCACTCACATTTATTCTTCTAGCAAAGACTCATCCTGAATGTGTGTGCAAAGTGCCAGGGCCTCTCCCATAGTTGGGTTCAGCAGGTCTGAGGGCAACCAGAGATTTTGAGGATTTCTTTTTCTTTTTCTTTTCTTTCTTTCTTTTTTCTTTTCTTTTTTTTTTTTTTTGAGGCAAAGTCTCACTCTGTCGCCCTGGGTAGAGTGCCCGGGTGTCACAGCTCACAGCAACCTCAAACTTCTGGTTTTAAGCAATCCTCCTGCCTCAGCATCCCACATAGCTGGGACTAGAGGTGCCTGCCACAATTCCCAGCTAAGTTTTCTATTTTAGTAGAGACAGGGTCTGGCTCTTGCTCAGGTAGTCTCGATCTTCTAAGCTCAAGGGAGCCTCCCATCTTGGCCTAGATTTTGAGTTTTTTAACAGTTCAGCAGTTGACATTTTTGGAAACAATATTACAGGAAGTAAGGGCTATTTCTCACATCAGTTCAACTTTAAAGAGAAAGGAACTAGTATTTAGAAAAACTAAGAAAATCCCCTAGTATCACATGGCTGGAGACTAATAGAGGTGGTATTCAAATTCAGGCAACCTGTCTTCAAATCTATAGCACTTAGCTCTTATATAGACAGACTCTCCAATAAGACCTTAAGCATGGTAATAACCTGACTTGCCATAGAGATATTTTTCACCCGAGGGAGTTAATAGCCAAGCAGCTAAAATGAGCATCTTTTTAATTCTGATTTATTGCCTTGTTTCCAGTGAGTTTGGAGACAATGTTAAATCTAGTGTTTGGAAAGAAGGTAGACGATGAAACCTTCTCCACCAACACACACGCTCTCAACACACACACACACAGAGGCACTGGCTATCTGGACCAGCTAGACCCCCCAGACATCTCTGTCTTCTCTGTCATGCTGGGAGTGATTGATGCGTCATCCACATGGGTCTTGGTCCTTATTCCCACCGTCAGGGCAGGGTGGTTTCCAGGAAGCACACTCACGATCATCAAAATTGGCTGGGGAGGCCCTTACCTCAGTGCCCTCAACTTCTGCCCCATGGTCCAGGGTCTGCAGCGAATGTTTGCCACAAGATCTTTCTGGAATTGTATATTATGGAAGATTTGTTCTGGGTCATTGCTGTCCCCTGTTTCATCAGCATTAAAGCTGTCATCCAAGCTACTGAACAGATCAGGGTATTAAGGCGGAAATAGGATTAGTAGAATTGCTTCCAGAAAAGATCATCATCTCGTCCTGGGCAACTTCAGCAGCCCACTGCCCCAGGGTCATCTGCATAAGGAGTGTGTGTGTGTGTGGGGGGGGGTGTCCTGCAGAGGTAGAAAAGAGCTTGGCATGTGAGCAGCCCACTGCCCCAGGGTCCTCTGTATGAAGAGTATGAGTGTGTGTGGGGGGGTTCTGCAGAGGTACAAAAGGGCTTGCTGTGTCAGCAGTCCACTGCCCCAGGGTCATCTTTATGAAGAGTATGTGTGTGTGTGTGTGTGGGGGGGGGATCTGCAGAGGTAGAAAAGGGCTTGGCATACCAGCAGCCCACTGCCACAGGGTCATCTGTGTGAAGTGTGTGTGTGTGTGTGGGGGGGGGTCTTCAGAGGTGGAGAGAGGGCTTTGCAGTGTCAGCAGCCCACTGCCCCAGGGTCCTCTGTATGATGAGTGTGTATGTGTGTGTGTGGGGGGTCTGGTAGAGAGAGGGCTTGGCAGTGTCAGCAGCCCACTGCCCCAGGGTCCTCTGTAGGAAGTGTGTGTGTGTGTGTGGGGGGATCTGCAGAAGTAGAGAGGGATTGAAAGTGTCAGCAGCCCACTGTCCCAGGGTCCTCTATAGGAAGAGTGTGTGTATGTGTGGGGGGTCTGTAGAGGTGGAGAGAGGGCTTGGCAGTGTCAGCAGCCCACTGCCCCAGGGTCCTCTGTAGGAAGTGTGTGTGTGTGTGGGGGGGGATCTGCAGAAGTAGAGAGGGATTGAAATCTGCAGAAGTAGAGAGGGATTGAAAGTGTCAGCAGCCCACTGCCCCAGGGTCCTCTGTAGGAAGAGTGTGTGTGTGTGTGTGTGGGGGGGGATCTGCAGAAGTAGAGAGGGATTGAAAGTGTCAGCAGCCCACTGTCCCAGGGTCCTCTGTAGGAAGAGTGTGTGTATGTGGGGGGGGTCTGTAGAGGTGGAGGGAGGGCTTGGCAGTGTCAGCAGCCCACTGCCCCAGGGTCCTCTGTATGAAGTGTGTGTGTGTGTGTGTGGGGGGGGATCTGCAGAAGTAGAGAGGGATTGAAAGTGTCAGCAGCCCACTGTCCCAGGGTCCTCTATAGGAAGAGTGTGTGTATGTGTGGGGGGTCTGTAGAGGTGGAGAGAGGGCTTGGCAGTGTCAGCAGCCCACTGCCCCAGGGTCCTCTGTAGGAAGTGTGTGTGTGTGTGGGGGGGGATCTGCAGAAGTAGAGAGGGATTGAAAGTGTCAGCAGCCCACTGCCCCAGGGTCCTCTGTAGGAAGAGTGTGTGTGTGTGTGGGGGGGGGGGGATCTGCAGAAGTAGAGAGGGATTGAAAGTGTCAGCAGCCCACTGTCCCAGGGTCCTCTGTAGGAAGAGTGTGTGTATGTGTGGGGGGTCTGTAGAGGTGGAGGGAGGGCTTGGCAGTGTCAGCAGCCCACTGCCCCAGGGTCCTCTGTAGGAAGAGAGTGTGTGGGTGTGTGTGTGGGGTCTGCAGAGGTAGAGAGAGGGCTTGGCAGTGTCAGCAGCCCACTGCCTCAGGGTCATCTATATGAAGTGTGTGTGTGTGTGTGGGGGGGGTATCTGCAGAGGTAGAGAGGGATTGAAAGTGCCAGCAGCCCACTGCCCCAGGGTCCTCTGTAGGAAGAGTGTGTGTGTGTGTGTGTGTCGGGGGGTCTTCAGAGGTGGAGAGAGGGCTTGGCATGTCAGCAGCCCACTGCCCCAGGGTCCTCTGTATGAAGAGTGTGTGTGTGTGTGTGTGTGTGTGTGGCGGGGGGTGGGGGTGGTCTTCAGACGTGGAGAGAGGGCTTGGCAGTGTTCTGTTGCCTCCAGAGGGTCAGCAGAGGAGAATTATTTCTCAAGGTGAATGATAGTAGAAGACACAAAAGGGGACAAAAGGCGCTCACGTACTACTCAATTCCTGAGTAGCAGCTGCAGTCTTGGTAGGTGAAACAATTTTGTTTTTAGGATCATTGAAATAATCAGCTAATTTTAGAGGCTTCTCCCTCCCCAGCTGTGAAGGTAAAATAAAAACCAGGCAGAATTTTGTCAGCCAGAGACCCCTCCCGTCCCTCTACTTCAATTTATTTTGAGCCTCACATACGGAGGCAGAACCAGGTGGTAGTTTCTCTAAGTACGAAACTAACTAAGAAGGGTGCATGGGCAAATATTTCCTGGAAATCCTACATGTAGCAACATTTACTCCCGGTAACAATTAGCGTGCTAATCCTGATACAGCTTCTCAGGAGGGCATAAGAGAATTCATCTATGCTATTAGAAGTAAGAGAAAACATTTCTTTTGTTCTCTAATTCAGGTTGTTTTTGCCTACAAACTCTCATCTACTTCTAACTGGCCTGAAACCTTTTCCAACAAACACCTTATTTATTATGACAGACATGTTATCTGATCTCTCTTGAAACTGCTGCCTGAGTAACACAGAGAGAGCAGGTAAAACGTAAGGAGGCCAATTGGGAATGGGATTTTAGATTCTGCCCTCCTGGTCCAGATGCAGCAGGCAGAGTCGCTCCCTCTGCATACAAGGCTGAAGTTGTCACCCCAATTGTACAAGAGCCTGGAGAAATGAGGTCCTGAGGTCGTTCTGCAGAAGAACCAAGCAGGATAGGGACTTTGTCTCTGGCTCTGGAGAACCACCTGCCCCTGCCTCACACACCTGCCCAGTGGAGGGCTGAGACTGGCTCACCTGAGCAGCAGGGACTCCTGGTAGAGGTAGCACTGGCTGGCATGTCTCTGGTTGTTTCTATAGTGCTGGGATGCCTTTGAGGGCTTCATGGGAGCTGAGCTGCTGCCAGTGAACCAGAACTAGCCAACGAGCTGGGATGCCAACAGGCCAGGGCCTGTTTCAGAAGAGGCTTCTGAACAGGAGCTGCAGCGGGTCTGCCTTGCAGTTCTCAGGAGCAAGGCTGCCTGCTTGGAGCTGGTGCTGGGAGCAGGAAAGAGCACGCATATGCAGTGTTGAGGCGGCTGCGGCAGCACAGATTGGCTGGAGTCTGGACAGGAGGTGGGAGGCCTGGCCCGGTGAGCTTGGCATCACTTGGTGCTGCCCAGATAATCACATCTGTCAGCCCTGTGCCCACACAGGGCTCTGTGCTCTGTGCAAAGCACTTTGCATCTGTAGCTATGGTCTGTATTCACAGAACACTTAGTAAGTACAAAAGGCAGGTTTAGAGGAAAGGTTGTACTCATCTGCACCAGCAGAGTCCAGCAGAGGCACTATCATCATGTTTTACTTGTTTTTTTCCTCAACTTTTTTCTATTTTGAAAAAATTCAAGCCTACAGAAATGTTGCTGAAACAATACCCCAAATGTTTGTACACTGCTCACCTAGCCTCACCACAGTTGCTACGACTGCTTTATGTTTGTCTGTGAACTCTGCCTACACAATCTGCAAGTAGGTATAGACCCAGTGACCCAGGGCCCCGAATGCTTCAGCATGTCTAAATAATAACTAAATTAACCCTTTGCCAACATCAGCCATTTACTGTGTGTGGTCACATTAATTAGCATAATGACCCTATAGCACTGGGGCTAAAAGATATTAAGAGGCTTCCTAGCACTTTGTGGTAAGAAAGTAAGAATTTGGCTCGGCACCCATAGGTCACTGGTTAGGGCGCCAGACACATACACAGGGGCTGGCAGGTTTAAACCCGGCCAGGGCCTGCTAAACAACAATGACAAACACAATAAAAAAATCGCCAGGTGTTGTAGTGCGTATCTGTAGTCCCAGCTACTTGGGAGGCTGAACCCAAGAGTTTGAGGTTGCTGTGAGCTGTTGCATGGCACTCTACTGAGGGCAACGTGGTGAGACTCTGTGGAAAAAAAAAATTAAAAAAGAAAGAATTTGATAGAGATTAGACACTCACCTATCCGCTGTAAAATAGGATGTGTCCCCAGCCTCAGGCAAATGGTACCCTGCCGCCTTGTCAGGCTGTCATGAGAGGCTGTGCACTAGGACTCTACACCAAAGACCTCATTAAAGTCCAAGACTTGCCTGCAGTTCCACAGTATAAATCTTTATTTGTGTTTGTTTCATAACACAAGAAATGAGTGGATTGTAATACCTTTAACTGAAGGGACAGGAGCAGGGCTGGAATAGAAATGGCCCTTTCTGCTGAGCAGTCCATCTCGTACATACTGAGAACTGAACAAATGGATGAGTAAGGGACTGGGGCAGGCACAAGGCAACATCTCAGAAAGAAACTCCATCAGCAACTCCAGCTGTGGGGCCGAGGAGGGAGATTTCATTTATTTGTTCATTCAGTCCTCCATTAGTCCATGAGCAAGTCATTATATAGCTCACATGTGCTCTGGTGGATGTAAGTAAGAGCCCCAGCCCAGGATTCCGGGGTTCAGGGGCTATTGGTGGGTGTTCAGATCTAGGGTGTAGGGCATGAAAAGAAGGCAGAAATCTGTGTGTGAGAGCTGGCCTTGGGTTGGAGGTGGACATGGGGCCAGAGCTGGCCTTGGGTCAGAGGTGGACGTGGGGCCTCAGAGACCCTCTGCCTGAGGCCATCTGTCCTGACGCTCTATTCAGTAACACTAGATAAATACGTGCTTATCAAATGGACACACGGCATATACAATAAGAATATTTCTAGCTCTAATGAGACTTTTTGCATTCTTCTAGAGATCTTTACTTATTTGGGCTACTTCTGAACGTCTCAAAGATTTTTTTTCTTTAAATCCTACTTTTCCCTAAGGCCCTCTGCCTTATTTTGATTTATTCAAAAAGTTAAAATAACTTACATAATTTCATACAGCTAAGTGTTTTGAGTATTTTTGTTTCTACTTTGCTGCTACCTACATTTTTGCAGGGTGAGGCAGGGACAGATAGTAGCAGAGTTTGAGGTACTACAGGGATTTATAAAAACAAATTATTGCCAACTCAATCCTTTTCCCCCATATCTATTCAGATAGTTCTGTTTGGCAGTATGGGTGCAATAAGATAGGCTGATCAAAAGATATTTAACTCTATTTTTAGTGTCCAACTCATAAATTAAATGTAATAACTACATAGAAATAATTTTTTTTGAGACAGTCTCACTTTTTCACCCTGATGGAGTGCTGTGGCATCATAGCTCACAGCAACCTCAAACTCTTGGGCTCCAGCAATCCCCTTGTCTCAATCTCTCAGAGTACTAGGATTACAGACATGAGCCACCACACCTGGTCTAATTGTTATTTTTATTTATTTATTTATTTATTTGCAGTTTTTGGCCAGGGCTGTGTTTGAATCCGCCACCTCCAGCATATTGGGCCGGTGCCCTACTCCTTTGAGCCATAGGCACTGCCCACTAATGGTTATTTTTAACATGATCAATTATGCTAGTTTTTTAACCTAATTTTAGAGAAATGATGATTTTTAAACATTTTTATTTCAAAATTCATGAAATAAGAAAGAGAAACAATAGGAAAATTAGAATTAGGAAAACTATCTAGAACAATGTTGCTTTAACTGGCAACATTTCCAGCTTCTTACGAAGTGCATGTTTTATTTTGTATTTATATACTTTGCAGTTTTACTACTTGCACGCATTTCTCTAACATTTTCCACTGATTTTGTATCTATAGCTATTTCTGTTGTTTTTAAATCTCTGAGAACATATTTCACCAATGGGCCATTGAGTGGAATAGTCTATTGAGAACATGAAACATTCAACTTGGTCCCATTTCTCAAACAACCGTTGTGTCCTCCCACACACAATTTCTTGACATTTACTTTTTTCTGCTTTAGCAACATTTCTTTAAAATTGGTTTCCCAGAAGTAAAATTACTGGATCACGGAAAATATCATTTAAGAAAATTCAACATGTTGCCAAATGAATTTCGCTTCCTTTACATTCCTATCAATTTATTGTGCTTTCATTATCATTGGTAAAATGAATTTTTAACTGAGAATTCACATGTGTCTGTGGTCTTTTTATGTTTCCCTGTAAGTGCCCCTGGCATTCACTTTGGTGCTGTGTTCAGGTCGAGGTGGCTGCCCCCTCCCACTGCAAGGGGGACCATGCACTCCCCACTTCCTCCCGAGGCCTCTGGCCCTCCCTCTGCTCCGGAGGGCCAGACAGGAAGAGAACGTACAGAGGATGTTGTTTCCTGAATGCAAGAGGAGTGATTACTTGGGAGCATTTGACTTCCTCCAACAATTTGATTAGAGGCTTTAGATGTGCTGGGTGATTTAAAATTAAGTCAGCATTTGTATATAGGTAAAAGGATTAAAAAACTCTCAAAATCTTACAATTGAAAAGCACACGTACACATACAAATTAGAGAATTTCCAAACAATGTTAAAATGGACTAAACCTGTTATTTCCTAGACTAATTACTTACAGGATCTGTGCAAAGTAAGTGAGGAAAAGGAGGAGAAGAACTAATTGTTTAATATAAGAATACCTTTCAGCTCAAAAAGAAAAAAAAAGAACAAAATTTAGTTACGAGTCCCAGAAGAGACCATGCAATGGCTTAGCTTACAGGAACAGAAGTATTAATTTTCCATGTCATCGATTACAGGATTTTTTTTCCTGCTGAGCAAATTCTATTTGGAGACATTAACATCCCTGGACACACCCTAAAGCATAATCCTGAGTCTGGTTTGTCCTGTCAGGATCGCCAAGCTCTTTTTTGTATTTATCAAGTTTTTAGCTCTGGAGTTTATAAGACAAAGGTTCCCCTTCCTGGGATGTATTTACATCCCTGTTACATTGTTTTAATAACTTTGTAAGGTAGAGCTTGAAGTTTAGAAACATGCTTTGGATCTGGAGAATGTTTTTCAGGGAAGATATGCAAGAACGGATTATGTCCAATTATGTGAGTAACAAATGAATTTGTTGAGACATGATGAGAATAACATTTGCTTTTTTTTTTTTTTAGAATTCCCCATGAAATCACCAGTGACAAGTAAATTTGAAACTGAACAGACATCTGAGATTTTCCTTAGGGTTCTGTACCCTGTTCCTCAATTAGGAAGAACAGAGTACAGTGAAAGTTTCTATGTGAGTTGGTGGGGTGGAGTTGTCCTGTGCCGCCTCTCCCCTTGCATCAAGAGACTGCAGAGTCCCTTGTCCCTTAACATGGAGCTGATCACCAGGCTGTAACCATGACACAAATGATGGAGCTGCCCTGTCCTGCTTGCTGTCACCTTCCCTCAAAGAATGGAATTCTTTCTCATATATGATTATATCTAAAGACATAAACTGGCCTAGGAAAAGGACACATTTTAACTTTCTTTAAAAACTGACATAACGGAAAGCAGGTGAGTTCCTTGTCAAACAAGCATTTGGTAGTTGGCTGAGATTCCTCTGTAATGACTTTCCGATTGCTTTTGTTTTCCCGCGCGTTTGGAGAATATTAGGAAGCACAGCCAGGCTTGTCCCTGAGGAGGCTGGGCTCCTCTCGGCATCTCCTCCCAGCCCTCACAGAAAGGCTGTGTCTCACTCAGCAGATGAAAGTCAAGCAGCATCTGGGATCCGCTGGGTGACCAGAACAGACCAGACCATGGGCAGAACGTTATTTACGGTATGCTGACCTGCTAACAAAACGTGAGGTTCATTATGGTTTTGCTTTGGTCTCAGTGTGATATTCCAAAATCCTTTCTTTTAGGAAAATACCTTTATCTTTTCCTTCAATATTTACTGACATCTCTACAGTATTTCATTTTCTTTATTTTAGAATACTAAATTGTCAAAGATTAAATGTATTCAGGTTGTACAATTGAAGAATTGATGTACGTATATCCACTGTCATGATTACTGCAAATTAATTGATATATATTTTTTACATTTCATTTTTGAAATCTTTTTCCTTAAAGTGCAAACCAATTACTCCCTTAAAATTTACTTTAGTTCCTCAAAGCAAGACTTTAAAAAATTAAATTACTTTCTCCACCTTTCCCCCTTTTAGTACTTTACCTCCTTCTTTTGGGGTTAAGCTATTCTCAAAGGTCCAGTTCCTATGGCACCCTGCCTCCATATTGGTGGATTTTTGAACAAGGGCAAGTTCTGTTATGGACTGCGTATGTCCAGGAAAAGTCTTCCTGTATCAAGTCTATTCTCATCTTAAACCTCGCTGTGTACATAAATGTTTGGATGACCTTCACAAATCATCTGGGATTTTACATCTTATTTAGAGATTACTAGCCTGATGCAGGGGTAGGTGGGGCCAGAACAACCACAGGCAAATGTAAAATTTCTTAGTGCTTTTTTTCTGCCAACATTCTGCACCACCTTTTGTTTCCAACCTCACACTCATTCCAACAGCTTCCACACTGTGGCTGTGGCTGTCCCATTTTCCTTCAGCTGGTACCTCAGTCAGCCTTTGGGGTGAGGGATTTGGGGGAGCCCCACTGCAAACACAAAGGAGCAGGCAAGTGTTTTCTCTGCCGAGGTGAGCCTTCTTTCCTGATTGGGTTGAACCGTGCAGAATCAACAAGAAATCCAGCCATGATTTCGGTATTTTACAGTGATACGTGAATCTCCCAGGACAGACATCAATGTACGTGCTGGTTCTGTAGTGAGAAACAGCAACCAAATAACGAATCTTTATCTTTCCTGGAGCTTTGTACTGAGGTAACATAGCTAAGCTAGAAGTGTTTCCCAGGATCCTCTTCTCTGTGTGGTTCTGGGTTGCAGTTGGCCAGAAGAGAGACTTGTGTAAGATTTGGAAGGTGGAAGGGAAGGAAGTGCATCCGTCTGCTCTGAAGGTGGGCAAGGGCCCCCAGGCGGTGCCGGCTCACACACGCCTGTCATTTGCAGCCAGCCCTTGGGGGGCTTGCAGTACCCTTGCGGATTTCTTGGGATTCTTCATATCCAGGTTTACATTTTACCATGTCAATTTCCATCTTTTTAACTCTCCCAGTTTCCTTTATGAACTTTCTATTATATCATTTCTAATCTCAGTTTGTGTCTTTTATCTCAGAGAGAACTATTTGATTTTACCTCGCTGAGTGAAAGAAGTGTACAGTGCCCCAAATTTGCATCTTGTTTTCTGTATTAAATCCTTTTCTAAAATACGCTTTTATTTTTACCTCTTGCCTGATACATTCATTTCTTTTTTCAAACTGCAGAATTTTTAGTTAGGTCCTATTATTTCTTTTTCTATTCATGCTTCTTCGAGAAGCATGTCCCCTGTACCGCTTTGGTGTCCGAGTGACGGGCCTATTCTCCATACCCCATCCTTGTCTGTGTGACGGGCCTGTCCCCCATACCCCATCCGTGTCTGTGTGACGGGCCTGTAGCCCATACCCCATTCGTGTCTGTGTGACGGGCCTATCCCCCATTCCCCATCCATGTCTGTGTGACAAGCCTGTCCCCCATTTCCCATTTGTGTCTGTGTGACAAGCCTGTCCCTCATACCCCATCCATGTTTGTGTGATGGACCTGTCCCCCATACCCCATCTGTGTCTGAGTGACGGGCCTATCCCCCATACCCCATCCGTGTCTGTGTGACAAGCCTGTCCCCCATTCCCCATTCGTGTCTGTGTGACAAGCCTGTCCCTCATACCCCATCCGTGTTTGTGTGATGGACCTGTCTCCTATACCCCATCCGTGTCTGTGTGACGGGCCTGTCCCCTATACCCCATCTGTGTCTGAGTGACAGGCCTATCCCCCATACCCCATCCGTGTCTGTGTGACAAGCCTGTCCCTCATACCCCATCCGTGTTTGTGTGATGGACCTGTCCCCCATACCCCATCGTGTCTGTGTGACGGTCCTGTCCCCCATACCCTATCCATTTCTGAGTGATGGGCTTGTCCCCCATACCCCATCCGTGTCTGTGTGATAAGCCTGTCCCCCATACCCCATCCGTGTCTGTGTGACAAGCCTGTCCCTCATACCCCATCCGTGTTTGTGTGATGGACCTGTCCCCCATACCCCATCGTGTCTGTGTGACAGTCCTGTCCCCCATACCCTATCCATTTCTGAGTGATGGGCTTGTCCGCCATACCCCATCTGTGTCTGTGTGACAGGCCTGTTCCGCGTGCCCCATCCATGTCTGTATGACTGGCCTGTCCCCCATACCCCATCTGTGTTTGTGTGGCAGGCCTATCTCTCATAGCCCATCCGTGTGTGTGTGTGACAGGCCTGTCCTCATACTCCATCTGTGTCGGTGTAACGGGCCTGTCCCTCATGCCCCATCGGCGTCCATGTGACGGGCCTGTCCCCCACACCCCATCTGGGTCTGTGTAACGGGACTGCTTCACTTGCCATCATGACCTCATCATGTTCATCCATGCTGTTGCCTGTTTCAGAATTCTCTTCCTTTTCGAGGCTCAATAACATCCCGTCACATACGCACAGCACATTTTGTTTATTATTCTGAATGCTTTTAAGCTACAGAAGGAAAAGTAGTGGAAGAAGAAATGCTCCCTGCCTCTCCCACAGCCTCCCCACATCTAGCTGGAGCCCTTCACATAGTGCTGTGCCCGGCTCTGGAGACTTCTGGTTAAACGTGCCGCTACTCTCCTGTGGACGAGACTTCAGAATTAAAGAGCTTTTTAAGTCTTCTCCCATTTTACAAAATCTTCTGCAAACTTCTTGCAGCATTTAGTGTATCAATGGCTCTTTTTCCTAGCTCCTGGTACTGGTGCCAACAATTTCTCGCTAATTAAAAGAAATAAATATAATATTCTGCATATCTGATGGGCGGAATTCCTATGTTTGCACCACTTTATTTCCCCTCCTCTCTATGCTGTGGAGAGCACTGCGTTTATTCTTCCATTCATTTGTTCAACAAACATTTACTAAGCACCTGTGCTGTGGCAGGTCCAACCATTTGGCTTCTCTGTGCCCATCGGAGGAATAAGAGTTGTCTTGGGCCACACACTAAATACACAGACACTAACAAAAATGGATGAGCAAAAAAAAAGGTTGAGCATAAATTTTATGATATCTGACACTACAGATAAGCAAAAAATTCCTCACACAGAATACATGCAACCCTCAGGCCATAAGTCGGACACCCCTAAGAGCACTAAATCATATGCCACAATGTCTTCAAAAGCTGAGGGCTGCAAGTGTTGGGAAACTTCTGCACAGTTTCCTTGGAGTCCAAGAAGCTTTTGTTCAGACTTAACTGTTTAGAGTAAGAGGACCCAGGCGCGCCTGCTCCTTTGTGTAATAAGATCTACTAAAGTGCATCACACGGCAAATATAAGTAAATATTGCTGTGCTAATGTTCAAATTGACAGAATGTTCTTGGGGTCACTGGGGTAGGAGGAAAAATGGCCCCCAAATTTATTCACATCCTGATCCCTGAGACTTGTGACTATGTCCTTACACAGCAAATAGGGCACGAGGGTCTTTGCAGAAGTGATAAGGTAAGGGTTCTGAGGAGGGAAGTGGATCCTGGACCTTGCATGTAATCAGCATACCTTGTGAGTGGGAGGAGGAGGGAGGTGCGAAGGCAGAGTGAGGTCTGAGGGTGCGACCTGGAGCCTGCAGTGGTGTCTCCATGACTGAGGAGGGCCAGCACTCAGCTGAAGCTGGTGGCAAGGGACACATCCTCCCAGAGCTTTCAGAAGGAGGAGCCCCTCCACCCCCAGCACCTTCAGCCTTGTGATGCCAACAGACTTTAAATTTTAGACTTTTGGCCTCCAGATATTGAGAAAGTAAATTTCTGGTGTTTTAAACTACCACCTTTGTGCCAGTTTGTTATAGTAGCCACAGGAAACTGATACAGTCACTCGGTCTTTAAAAAGAGGTTAATAATAGTATATACTTGAGGACAAAAAGAATGAATACTTAAATAAAGCTTGAAATGGTGTTTAGCAGAGGAAGTGTTCAAAATGTTACATATAGTCATGACAGATTTATTTAAAACAGTGGGCCACATAATTTTCCAACATTAAAAAATCAATAGCAAATAAAGATATTAACAAAATATAACCCCCCCACCTTTTTTTGAGACACAGTCTCTCTTTATCACCCTTGATACAGTACTGTGGTGTCACAGCTCACAGCAACCTCAAACTCTTGGGCTCAAGCGATCCTCTTGCCTCAGCCTCCCAAGTAGCTGGGACTAAGGTGCCTGCACAATGACTGGATATTTTTAGAGACAGGGTCTTGCTCTTGCTCAGGCTGGTCTCAAACTCATGAGTTTGACAATCCACCCACCTCAGCTTCCCAGAGTGCTAGGATTACAGGCACGTGTGAGCCACCACATCCAGCAAAATATAACCTTTAACCCAAAGTCAGGTGACCATCAGATCATGTCTGGAGCCTGCCTCCTCCATTGCTACTGCCCCCATCCAACTGGTTCTCTCCAGATTTATTTTCATAAGACTTCCCATTCTTTTCATCCATACTGTTTTTCTGAATGAAATTCTTGGTTTTAATTCCTGCTTTCTCAAAGGTGCTGGCCTTTACAGTTGGTTTCAGGCTAGTATCTACAACTTCCTGGTTGCCATTGAGGACCCTGGAAATAGGGCTGTTAGCTTCATGAGAACCCAGATTCTTTAAAGATATTTCTCTTTCTCTAGAATTACCATTTAGTTCACCATAGCCTGTTTTCTTCTTGGCGTTTCTTGGTGCTGCGGGAGGGTGTGTTTCTGCTCACATTTCAGCAGCTTTGGCTGGGTCTTGGGGCTGCCCTCGGCTCCATGGTGCAGGTATTGGTGAGGCTGCTGGTGATTATGGTGGTGGTAGTGGTTGTGGTTATGGTTGTAGAAATAATAATGGTGGTGGTGGTGTGGCTGCTGCTGCTGGGGGTGATGGTACTGATGGTGGTGGCTGTGATGGTGCTGAGGCTATGGCTGGCAGGGCTTCTCCTCCATTGAAAGCGGCTGGGACTCCCTGGCTGAGGCTGTGGGTTGGTTGCTGCACCGTCAGGATCTCCCTTTTGTGGTTCTACATGAAAGTTAATATTATTTTTCTAGATCTGTGAAAAATGTCTTTGGTATTTTGATGGGAATTGTGGTAACTGTATAAACTACTTTGAGCAATATGGGCTTTTAACAATGTTGGGTCTTCCAATCCTTAAGCATGGGATGGTTTTGCATTTGTTTGTGTTATCTAAGATTTCTATCATCAGTGTTTTGTAGTTCTCCTTATAGAGATCTTTTACCTCCTTTGTTAAGTATATTCATTCTTAGGCAAATCTCAGGTTACAAAATCAATGTACACAAATTAGTAGGATTCCTATATAATAATAACAGTCAAGCTGAGGTTCACATCAAGAACTCGATACCATATTGCACAATTTTAGATACAACTTAATTCACACTTAAAATACACAGCATATAGTCTGGTAATAGCTCTGGAATTTTAGGCAGATTTCTATCATAAACACCTTCAGATTTCATCAGCTGGAATTTGAGATACTGTAATTTGAAGAAACATGATTATATCTTCTTCATTTTATAGTATATTCCTGAAATATTTTACATAATTAGAAATACTTTTCTTTGTATCAAAGAACATTTTTTTAAAGGCAGAAGGGTAGGGACAGGGGACACATTGCACTTCTAAATTTTGAATGCTGCAGTGACAAAAACTTTTTTTTTTTAAACGGACTAAAAGACCTTCATTCTGCTGCCTTGTTCTTATTTGCTTTTTTTTTTTTTTATCAGCTAAAGCAGTTTACCAGCTGCACTTCATTGACCCTGAAAGATACAGTTTCATGTATGAAAACATTTCTAACATTTAATTTTTTTAGAATAAATTATTTTAGTTTTAAGAATAGTGGTTTTAATTGGTTTTAAGGTACATATAATTGTATAAGGCTTAAATGAATATTTTCCTTGGTTTTTACACAAAACTGTTTTTTTAGATTCAATTTTTTATCTTTAGAATCTCATGTTTCACCAAAGCAAGAAATTTCCATGAGCAAATTTAATAAAGCTAAAAACAGCTTAAAATCCTAAATGAAACACTTAAAATCAGTTTAATAAATAAAATGTTTATTCTATAATCTACCATGAATTTAAATTGTATAATCACCTAATATCTCCAAATTTCCTCTAATAAACAATTCTTCCATAATCCCGTAACTATGCACATTGCCTACCAATATCGCGAACTATCTCCTGTGTTTTTCATATTCTTCTTTTCTTAATGGTTTAGAGTTCAATCCTAAGGGCTCTAACACAAGTAGAGAACTAATTGAAATCATTTTTATCTAATATGGATTTAGCAACAAATATTTATGAGGTAATTACCATTGACCTAACACATCACTTTGATTACATCATTTCTTCACTTAATTCACTACTTCAAACAACAAAAAATAAAATCAGTAAGCAAAATGATAATAATATTAAATTAAAAATAATAAAGTACAAGGAAGGCTAATTCATTATCTTGGTTACCTTTAGAATTATTGGTCTAAGGGCTATGTATTTTGCTAAAGAGAAATTTTTCTTTTCTCTGAACTTAATCCCTTTATTTGGAGCTTATATCATATTTTTGAAACTTGATTCTGACAATTATAATTTGCCTTTTTAACCTCATTTCTTCATAGTGATATGCTTATTTCTTTTGAACTGATTTACACATGAGAACCCCACAACACAAAGGTAAAATTTTGTTTGCATTGGAAACAACAATAACAAAAGAGATTATATTTGGAAATTTTTAAAAAATAACTTTAATTTCTTTTTATGATAGAAACAAAAGAGATTCATTATAGAATAAGTAGGAAAGTAAATAGAAATTAAAAAGAAATAAAATAATTATCCCACCAAGAGATATCATTAACTGTGATTTTTTCCTATATTTGCACATATACTTTTTAAACAACAACAAAAATCATTGTATGCATATATTTTACTACTTGATTTTTCACTTAAGGGTATGTCTATTGTGGTATAACAAATCACCCTAAATCTTAGCTATTTAGATCACAAGTATTTGTCATTGCACACAGTCTGAGGGTTAGGAACAGTAGGATGGCTTGGTGGTAGTTCTGGATTAGGGTTTCTGGGGAGCACAGTTAAGATGTTCACTGGCACTGCAGTCACCTGAAACCTTGCCTGGGATGGAAGGATCTGCTTTCAAAATGGCTCCCTCACATGGTTTTTGACTGGAGGCCTCAGTTCCTTGCCACTTGGACTTTTTCCAATATTGCAGCTGACTTCCCTGAGAGTGATTGATACAGGAGAGAGAAAGAATGAGGTAAAAATCACATTGTCTTTTCTTTAGGAAGATTTTGAGATCTGATTCACATGCCTCACAATTCACCCATTTAAAAAATACATTTCAATATTTTTCAGTATTTACACCTTTCTGACCAAATTTTAGATTGCTAAAATGGAATTTGGATCATCAGGAATTTTACAAAGGGAGCAAATCACTTCATATGCCTTAAAAACAGAATAAAGAGAGTTTTGACTTGTAGTCAATTTTCCCTATTCTGTGAAATTTGTTACTTAGGGTGAAAAAATGTCATCTGGGATGTTTGTATATGCTGAGAGCATGGTATTCCACTTTGTCTTATCCAAGGACCACTTGTTACAGCTAGGGAATCATCCTGGCCATTTAAATTTTAAGTTCTGTAGTGTTAACAAAAGAATCCTGTTGATTTTGTAAATCTTACTCTTTCTGATTTCACTGATATTATTTTTATCTATGTTAAGTTCAAAGAAAGCTCAAGCATGAAATAAATGTGTAACTGTGGTTCAACATTTATATTCAAAAACCTTTTATCTGACTTAGTGATAGAATGTTGTCAAAGGTAAGCATTGTTATAGTATGGAAGTCAGCAGTCTTTGTATAATTTATTTTTGCATAAGGTCAATGTTTTATACTTTATATTAGAATCATATTGATGTGTATAGAAAATAAATTGGTGAGCAGGTCACATCTTTTGCCTTCCAGAAGCTCACAACAGACATTTTGAAAATATAGGGTGGTTATAAAGTTCATGTGCAATTTAAATAGTAAACTAACTTAAATTGCACACAAACTTTGTGTTCACCTTGCATACTAAAATTTATCTGTTTTGATTTAAAACATTGTTACACATATTTCTATCAAGTCTTCAAAGCTCCCATACTTGAGCATAAGAATAGATTTCTTACATCTCATCTAGAGTGCTATAAACATTTGCAATCTTTGGAGCAAATTGTGGTGATACTACCTCTTAATAGTAAAATTATACAATATAAAATGTTATTTCATTAAAATAGATACCTTTATTGGATCAAAACTGACTTGTTGAATGTACAGGCAACACTAGAAAAATACAAAATAACCAATTAATGAAGTTTCAGAGAAATGTAAGTGTGGAATTTGTAATAATAACGTCAGTACCTCAAGCCTATACCTAATGTAACTCTGCTATGTTCATGAATCACCAGAGTCACTTGGAGTGAGGGAAGGATATGTTTGTTTATGGTGGGCAGTCATGAATACCTTGCTATGGCTGATTACCACTCTGACTACTAGAAAATGGAACTGTTATACACAACAGCATCTGCTGTGCTGGAGTACTGCAATGCCCAGATTGCCTATTACAGAATTCCAGAGACTATTTGCCAGCAATAGACTTCATTTTGCCAATGGGTAATTTGCAGTTTGCTGTGTCATCAGAATCTGAACATGTCACATCTTCTCCTTGTCACAGCCAATCCAATGGCAAAGTGCTATTGAAGCAGCTGTCAAGAAGAGGAAAAAAAAAAAAAAACTACCCAGGAATCACAAAGTGACAGCAGGCTCTATGCAAATCGGCAGTGGACTGAGAATGTGCACTCACGGAAACGATAATGTACAGACCTATGGAGTTCCTGATGCTATTTAATGTGCAAAGAATGCTGCTGTACAGCACATGAAATATTAGAGGTGAAGAAATCAAAGACTCTGGGAAGAATGAGGATGAGCTTATGAAGGGAAATAGTAAGTCCCAGATTTGAGATATTAAGATTATATTCTAAAATATTATCTGTACACTGAATAGAAATAATAAAACATACTTTTGATAATTATTTCAGAAAAAAAAACAGTAGAAAATGTATGTGCCACATGTAAGTTTTGCAGTTGTTCGTCATTATAAAAAAGTTTTTTTCATTAGATTAGGTGAATAATGCTAAATGTTTTTATTTTATTTTATTTTTTATTTTTATTGTTGGGCATTCATTGAGGGTACAAAGAACCAGTTTACATTGATTGCATTTGCTAGGTAAAGTATCTCTAATAATTGTGTTCTGCCCCCAAAAGATGTGTCACACACCATGACCTTCCCACCCCCCTTCCCTCTCTTTGCTCTATCCTTGCCCCACCCCCACCATGTACTAGGTCATTAATTGTCCTCATATCAGAATTGGGTACATAGGATTCTTGCTTCTTCATTCTTGTGATGCTTTACTAGGAATAATGTTCCATTTCCATCCATTTTAATACAAAAGACGTAAAGTCTCCATCTTCTTAAATGGCTGAATAGTATTCCATGGTATACCTATACCACAGCTTGTTAAAACATTCTATGGTTGGTGGGCATTTAGTCTGTTTCCACATTTTGGCAATCGTAAACTGAGCTGCAGTAAACAGTCTAGTGCAAGTGTTCTTATGGTAAAAGAATTTTGTTTTTCTTCTGCGTAGATGCCCAGTAATGGGATTGCAGGATGAAATGGGAGGTCTAGTATGAGTTCCTTGGGAGTACTTCATACTTCCTTCCCAAAAGGTTGTATTAGTTTGCAGTCTCACCACCAGTGAAAAGTATTCCCTTCTCTCCACATCCATGACACCATCTGCAGTTTTGAGATTTTGTGATGTGGACCATTCTCCCTAGGGTTAGATGATATCTCAGGGTGGTTTTGATTTTTGCATTTCTCTAATAATTAGGAATGATGAGCATTTTAGCATATGTTTGCTAGCGATTCATCTGTCTTCTTTAGAAAAGGTTCTGTTCATCTCTGCTGCCCATTGATATGAGGGATTTTTAGCTTTTTTTCATGTGGATTGATTTGCGTTCTCTGTAGATGTCATTTATCAAGCTTTGGTCAGAGTCAAAATATGCAAATATCCTTTCTCATTGTGTAGATTGACTATTTGCTTTGGTTGTTGTCTCCTTAGCTGTACAGAAGCTTTTCAGTTTCATTAAGTCCCATTTGTTTATTTTTGTTGATGTTGCAATTGCCACGGAAGTCTTCTTCATAAAATCTTTCCCCAGGCCGCTATCATCAAGCGTTTTTCTTATACTTTCTTTGAGGATTTTTATTGTTTCATGCCTTAAATTGAGGTCTTTCATTCATCTTGAATCAATTTTTGTGAGTGGTGTGAAAGGTGTGGGTCCAGTTTCAGTCTTTTACATGTGGACATCCAGTTCTCCCAGCATCATTTATTGAATAGGTATTCTTTCCCCCAGTGTATGTTCTTGGTTTATTGAAGATTAGGTGGATGTAAGATGTTAGTTTCATTTCCTTATTTTCCATTTGATTGCAGATGTCGAAGTCTTTATTTTTGTGCCAATACCATGCTGTTTTTACCACCATGGCCTTGTAGCACAGCCTAAAGTCTGGTAGGCTGATGCCCCTGGCTTTGTTTTTATTATTAAGAACTGCCTTAGCTATATAGATTTCTTTCTGCTTTCATACAAAACTTAGAATTATTTATTCCAAGTCTTGAAATACAATGTTGGTATTTTAATATCATTGAATCTGTAGATTGCTTTGGAAGTATAGACATTTTAACAATGTTGATTCTTCCAAGCCATGAACATGTTATGTGCTTCTATTTGTTAATATCTTCTGCTATTTCTTTTCTTAGGGTTTCATAATTTTCTTTGTAGAGGTCCTTCACCTCTTTTTTTTTTTTTTTTTTTTTTTTTTATAGAGACAGAGTCTCACTGTACCACCCTCGGGTAGAGTGCCGTGGCGTCACACGGCTCACAGCAACCTCTAACTCTTGGGCTTACGCGATTCTCTTGCCTCAGCCTCCCGAGCAGCTGGGACTACAGGCGCCCACCACAACGCCCGGCTATTTTTTTTGTTGCAGTTTGGCCGGGGCTGGGTTTGAACCCACCACCCTCGGCATATGGGGCCGGCGCCCTACTCACTGAGCCACAGGCACCGCCCCCTTCACCTCTTTTGTTAGGTATATTCCTAGGTATTTCATTTTCTTTGCAGCTATGGTGAAGAGGGTTGTGTCCTTAATTAGCCTCTCATTTTGGCTATTATTGGCGTATACAAAGGTGACTGACTTGTGGACATTGATTTTATATCATGAGACATTACTATATTTTTTGATGACTTCCAGGAGTCTTGTGGTGGAGTCTTTGGGGTTCTTTATGTATAAGATCATATCATCAGCATAAAAAGGAGAGTTTTACATCCTCTGCTCCCATTTGGATGCCCTTTCTTTCCTTCTCTTGCCTGATTGTATTGGCTAGAACTTCCAGCACTATGTTGAATAGTAGTGGTGATAGAGGACAACCTTATCTGGTTCCAGTTCTAAGTGGAAAAGCTTTCAGTTTTACTCCATTCAGTAAAATATTAGCTGTGGGTTTGTCATAGATAGCTTTGAACAGTTTAAGAAATGTGCCACCTATGCCTATACTCTTCAGTGTTCTAATTACAAGAGGATGTTTTTTCCACATCTATTGAGGGGATCATATGGTCTTTATTTTTCCTTCTATTGATATGCTGAATCATGTTTATGGATTTGTGTATGTTAAACAAGCCTTGCATCCCTGGGAAGAATGTACTTGATCATGATATGTGACTTTTTTGATGAGAAGCTGTAGCCTATTGGCAAGGATTTTCTTGAGAATTTTTGCATCTATATTCACTAGTGAACTTGGTCTGAAGTTCTCCTTTTTAGTCGAGTCTTTTCCTAGTTTTGGTATTAGGGTACTGTTTGCTTTGTAGAACGTGTTGGGGAAGATTTCTTCCTCCTCAATTTTTTGGGAATAATTTCTGCAGTATGGAAATAAGCTCTTCTTTGAAGTTTTGATAGAATTCTGGTGTGAAGCCATCTGGACCAGGGTATTGTTTTTGTTGGAAGATTTTTTATTGTTTCTTCGATTGTGGTGCTTGAAATTGGTTTGTTCAGGAGATCTATTTCTTGGCTAACTCTAAGGAGAGGGTGTGATTCCAAATATTGATCCATTTCCTTCACATTGTCATATTTATGGGTGTAGAGTTTCAGGTAATATTAAGAGATAATCTCTTGTATTTCTGTGGCATCAGTTGTTATTTCCCCTTTATCATTTCTGATTGAGGTTACTAGAAATATTACTTTTCTATTTCTGGTTAGTCTGGCCAAAGGTTTATCTATTTTATTTATTTTTTCAAAAAAAAATAACTCCTTGCTTCATTAATTTTCTGAATGATTCTTTTGTTTTCAATTTCACTGATCTCTGATTTAATTTTTGGATATTTCTTATCTTTGGCTGGGTTTAGGTTAGATTGTTATTCTTTTTCTAATTCCATAAGATGGTTTGTAAGTTTATTGACGCGCTCTCTTTCTGTCTTTTGGACATATGTATCTAAAGTGATAAATTTTCCTCTCAGGATTGTCTTTGCTGTATCCCACAGGCTTGAATAACTTCTGCCTTCATTGTTGTTATGTTTAAGGAAGTTAGTAATTTCCTCTTTTATCTCTTCCTGCACCCAACTGTCATTCAGCAAAAGGTTTAATTTCTATACCTTTGTGTGGGGTTGAATGTTTTTGTTGGGATTGAGTTCCACCTTTAATGCCTGTGGTCTGAGAAGATACAAGGTAAAATTTCAATTCTTTTAATTTTGTTGAGGTTTTTTTTTTTTTTGTGTGTGTGTGTGTCCAAGGATATGATCAGTTTTGGAGAATATTCCATGGCTGATAAGAAGACCATATATTCTTTAGCTTTGGGATGGAGTGTTCTATAGACATATATCAAGCACAGTTGTTCTAAGGTCACAATTAGGTCCCTTATATCTTTGTTTAGTTTCTGTTTAGAGGATCTGTCCAGCTCTGTAGGAGGAGTGTTAAAGTCTCCTGCTATTATGGTGTTACGGGATATTATAATGCTCAGACTAATTAAGGTCTGCTTCAGGAACCTGGGAGCATTTAAGTTGGGTGCATAAATATTTAGAATTGAAATTTCTTCTTGTTGTATTTTTCCCTTGAGCAGTATGAAGTGTCCATCTTTGTATTTTTTGACTTTAGTTGCTCTAAATCCACTTGTATCTGAAAATAAGCTTGCCACCCCTCTTTTCTTCTGAATTCCTTTTGCCTGAAAAATTGTCTTCCATACTTCAACTCTGAGTTTTAATTTGTCCTTTGAGGCTAGGTGTGTTTCTTGCAGACAGCAAATGGATGACTTGTTTTTTTTTTTTTTTATATCCAATCAGCCAATCTATTCCTCTTCAGTGGGGAATTCAAGCCGTCAACATTTATTGAGATAATTGATAAGTGTTGTGGAGTTCTATTTATCTTATTTTGTGGAAATCCATTGCTAAATTTTATCTTTTACATTATTGTAGAAGCTAGGTTTTGTCTTTTAGTTTCTGGGTGCTTACTTTGCTGGTGGTCCATTGTGATATTCGGTGCGTACAACAGGTTGAAGTATTTGCTGTAGAGCTGATCTTGTGGCAAACTTCCTCAGTGTTTCTATAGAAATAAAAGAGTTGATGTCTCCATCAAATTTAAATCTTAGCTTAGCTGGATATAGAATTCTGGAATGGAAATTGTTTTGTTTAAGTAGATTAAATGTAGATGATCATTGGCTTCTGGCTTGAAGTTTCATTTGAGAAGTCTGTAGTCACCCTGATGGATTTGGTCAATTGGTGTTTAGTCCTGTGGCTTGCAGAATTTTTTCTTTTGAATTGAGCTGAGACAGGTTCGTCATAATGTGTCTTGGAGAATCTCTATTTGAATTGAGGTGACCTGGGGTCTGATATCTCTCTGAAATCAGTGTGTCAGAATCTTGGTGATATTTGGGAAATTTTCATTTTTAATATTCTGCAGTATGGCTTCTATTCCTCTGTGGCCATTCTTCTTCACCTTCTGGTATACCTATAACTCATATGTTTGAATGCTTCATGTAGTCCCATAATTCTGTCAGTGCATGTTCTGCTTTATCTTTCTCTTTTTCTGCCTCTTTAACTGAATTATCTGAAGAGCTTTGTCCTCTACTTCTGAGATTCTCTCTTCTGCATGGTCTAATCTGCTATTGATACTTTCTATTGCATCTTTAAGTTCCCCAATTGACTGCTCCAATTCCTTTCCCTCTGCTATATCATTTCTATAGTCTTCATATCTTTCATCTCCTATATGATTCTATTTTTGGATTTCCTTTTGGTTATTTTCCACTTTCTCAGCACTTTCCTTCATTGTTTTTTATCATATGTATTTTAAATTCCCCTTCTGTAATTTCTAACATTTCTTTATAGGTGAAATCCTCTGCAGTAGCTACCTCATGGTCCCTTGGGGGGTTGCTCTGGTCTGATTTTTCATGTTGCCAGGATTTTCTGCTGTTTCTTCCTCATGAGTGTTTTCTTTTGTCTGTTTCCATGCCCTAATTTTCCTTTCACTTCCTCTTTCTCTTTAAGTTACCATGCCTCTGACCTAAAGATGAGAAGACTAAAGAACAAGAAGGAAAAAAAGATTAAAAAAAGAAAAGGAAAGAACAAAGAGAAAGGAAAGGGGGTGAGTAAAAGAGAATATTGACAAGAAGAAGAGAGGCACAGAAAGAGGGAGACAGGAGTAAAAATGTGTACAGTAGGGTATTTAGACCCAACATTAAAAACTCCCCAACTTCTAAGGGTGCTGGGTTGGGTAGTTCTCTTGAGTTCTACAGCTCTTTGCCAGCTTGAGCAGAAACAGTACTCCATCTGCAGCAAATAGAGAGGAAAAACAAAAATATTATAATTCAAACCAAAACAAACAAAAAACCTTACAGGAAAAACCTGGAGGAAAACTCAAATAACATAGGCAAAAATAATAGCAAAAATGACATTCTTATCACTAAAGAAGGTGACAATGAAAAATTAATTTACACTTAGAAAAATGAAGAAAAAGAAAGAAAAAGAAAGTAGACAGCAAAATCTAGGGGGGGAAAGTTGAAATCAAAGGAGAGGAAAAAACCCACAAAGCGATATATATATCTTGTTGAGTATTGCCTGGGCAACAGGTGATCTTGTGGGGTATGAGATGCTAATCATAATGCTGATATAGCTGTATAAGATGGAGACTGGAGGCTTCTGCTGACTTCTTTGCCCTCAAACCCACCAGGGTTAAGAGCCTGAATCTCTCATCAGCCTGCTTTTAGCTAAGCCGAGGCTTTTCCAGGAAAGCATGTGTCACTGGGATCTCTCCTGAAGTGGTTGCCCACTTATCAGGTGCACCAAAATCAGCCTCACTCTAAGCCCCTGACGGCCAAGGCTGCAAGGCAGCTCTCCTACAGCTTAATACTGAAAACTCTGTTCATTCCTGGAGTCTCCGACCCAACCTCTGGGCACTGTTCAAAGTCACTAGATCACTTGCCCAAGGTCTCCAAGCACAGGCCTCATTCTGGGACCTTGAGGGAGGATCCTGCAGGGAAGCTGTCCCAAATGGCTGTGCAGCCCACAGCTGAACAATGTAAGCTCTATTCTGGCCCAGCATCTCACTCCCGAACTCTGGACACCGCTCAAAGTCACTTATACACTCGCTCAAGGTAATTCAACCAAGTGGCCTAGTCCAAAAAAACAAGACTACTTGTAGGGAAGGCCTTCCTCATCTGTAATCTTTCTGTTGCTGTATATATAGTCATGGCAGGTGCCATAGCCTGAGACCAAATGCAACCACTTGCCACTCCTCCACTGCTTTTGTCCTCCTCCTAGGGTCCAGAAGTCTCCTGCTGCCTCCCTTTGTCCCAAAAGGGATGTTTCTTGGAAGAGCCCACAAGCCAGAGGTGTCTGGAGTCTTCTCTCCCTAATCTCACTGTGTGCAGTTGCAAAGAAGCTGTTACTTGGCCACCATCTTGCTCCACCCCAATAATGCTAAATGTTATTGGAAAATTCTTGTTATTTCCCATCGCTTTTATTGATAGCACTTTTAATTAGCTAACATTATATTTCTGGAACAGGTACCATGTAAGATTATTGGAGTCAACTGAAAGTTCACATGCTGACAAGTATTTATAGTAAATCCCAAATTAAAATAGCTACTAGAACCATTAACCAAAATCTTGATGAAATCCATGTTTACAGAATATAACTAAGTATCCACGTATGGAGGAGGCAAATGGAGATAAACAGAGTAGACCATAATTAACACTTAATTAATATGATGAGAGTCTTTATGTCTTTTCTCTAGAAAATTTAGTAGTTGGTGTTGATTATAGAAATAAAAGTAACAGGAATATAGTAATTAGTTTTATTTATTAAGCATTTTATGTTCCATAACTTTTCTAACGCTATATATATTATCTCATTATGTTTTCCACTATGATAGTAGGGGGTACATGCTAAGATCATCCTCACTTTTCAGTTAAGGAAATAAAGACACATGGAGTTAGGCATCTTGTTCAATTTCTCAAATTTATTAAATTGTAGAAACAGGATTCGAACCCAGAAAGCTTTCCCCCAGGACTGCCATTAGTGAAAGATGAAAACATTTTCTCATACAGCTCAATCATAAATTTTCTTGCATTTTTATACCATAGCATGATTTTTTGCTAATCCCTGAATTACAGATTATTGATTATTATCAACCTCTGTAACTAAACTGTAAAGTTCATAAAACAAGTGCCAGTGTCGTTGAGGAGTGAACACCCTGATATACAAATCACACTACAAAGGTGGTTTACTAAATATTTGCTAAAAGGAAAGGAAGAAAGCGAATAACAGAAAGAAGAGACAAAAAGTGAGAATGGAAAGGAGTAAGAGTATTGTAAGATCTGGGGTCTTGCTTTTGAATATATCAGTCACTAAATAAGGGCTTTGGGGACAAGCCTTGGAGGTTTTAGATGAAAAGAAGTAGGAGTGGCAATAGCAGCAAGACCTGCTTTTAGTGAACTTCTAATAAGGGATTTCTTAGATTTCTGCCAATGAGGAAAAGAATCTGTTTATACAATAAACTAGAATTTATAGGTAGAGCTTAAACAAATCATGCTGTAGTATTGAAAAAATCAAAACTATGGGTCAAATATGCCTTTGAATCATTTAAATATAATTGTGCACCACATAATGACATTTCTGTCAATGAAAGATTCCATGATATATGGTGGTCCCATAAGATTATAAGGGAGCTAAAAAACTCTTATCAACTAGTGACTTCATAGCTGTCATAACTCATACCACAAAGCATTGCTCACGTGTTGTGGTGATGCTAGTGTAAACAAACCTACCACACTGACAGGTGCACAAAAGTGTATCACATACAATTATGTATAGTACATAACACTTGATAATGATAATAATTGACTATGTTACTGGTTTATATAGTTACTATATTATACATTGTATTGCTTTTTTAGAGTATATTCCCTCTAATTATTAAACAAGTTAACTGTACAATAGCTTCAAGCAGATTCTTCAGGTGTTATTTCAGAAGGAAGCTTTGTTATCACAGGCTCTATGGGTGTTAGTACCCGTGGATACTTTCCAGAGGTACAAGACATAGAGGTAGAAGATGTTGATGATCTTGTCCCTGTGTAGGCCTAGGCTAATGTGTGTATTTTTGTCTTCACTTTTATCAAAAAAGTTTAAAAAGTAAAACATATATAATAAACTTTATATTATAATAATGTAAGGATATAAAATATTTTGGTATGCCTATACAATATGTTTGTGTTTTAAGCTAAGTATCATTACAAAAAAAGCTTTAACAAATTTAAAATTTTGTAAAGTAAAAAAAAAAAATTACAGTAATCTAAGGTTAATTTGTCATTGAAAAAAGAGAAAAATATATTGTATAAATTTAGCGTGGCCTATGTGTACAGTGTTTGTGAAGTCTACATTAGTATACAGTAATGTGTGAGGAGTTTATGTTCACTCACCACTCACTGACTCATTCTGAGCACCTTCCAGTCCTGCAAGTTCCATTCATGTGAAGTGCCCTATGCAGGTGACAATTTATTATCTTTTATGCCATATGTCTGCTATACCTTTTCTACATTTAGAAGCACAAATAGTTACCATTGTGCTACAATTGACTACAGTATTCACTATGGTGATATGCTGTAAAAATTTTTAGCCTAGAGCATTAGACCATACCGTATAGCATTGACATTAGTGTAAGTACACTATATGATGTTGCATAATGATGAATTGCCTAAAAACACATTTCTCTAAATGTATCCCCACCTAAAGTGAGGAATGAGTGTATATTTTGATCAAGCAAGCTTTATTCCTGGAAGGTAAAGTAGTTTATCATTCAAAAATCAAACACTATAATTTACTATATTAATAGAAATTGGAAAATCCTTATGTTTATCACAATAGATGCATAACATGTATTTCACAAAATTCAATATATATGCTTGCTTAAAAATACTCACCAAAACATTAAGAAACACCTTAAACCAATAAGGCATGTATACATTAAACTTACAGCTGTGATAACACTAAATTTTGAAAAACTGAAAAACACATTCTATGATTAGGAATAAGCGAAGAATGTATACTCTTACAACTAGCCAGGGTAATAAGGCAAAAAAAAACAAATACAAGTTATTAAAATTAGTAATGGAAAAGTAAAAAATCTCTTTATTCAAAAAGAACAAGATTATTTACATAGAATACCCAATTGAATCTACAAACTACTAAATATAGTAATAAGTAAGTTTAGAAAGATGGCAGGATTCAAGATAAATACAAAAATATGAATTGTATACTGTATGGTTATAGGTAGATGTCAGATAGATGAGACTATATGTTATGTTAATGCCAATATTCTTACAATGAACAATTGTAAATTTAGATGAAGTAGAAATACTATCAAATTTAGTATCAAAATTTGTTGAAAATTTTAACTGCTTGACTTCAAAACATAAACCTATAGCAATTGATATAAAATTATATTTGCATCAAGATGGACAAAAGTAGTAGTGGTGTAGATTCTAAAATATGCACATACACAATCAATTGATTTTCAAAACCCTGCTACATTGATTTGAAATGTTGTCTAAATTATAGACAACATAAAGCTATAAATTTTTAACATCATTAGTCAACAGCTAAATGGAAATTAAACCACAATGCAATCTAATTTACACAACTTATACAATAAACAGTTAATTTAAAACTAACACAATAAGAAAATCTTTGTGACTTAAACAAGGACTTTTAAGTTATCACACCAAAAACAATAATCCATAAAAATTGATAGAGAGTATATTTTAAATGTTCTAATTAATATTTCTATCATCAGAAAATAATAAGTAAATGAAGTGATGGATGTGTTAACAGGTTGATTTAATTATTCCACAATGTTTGCCTGCATAAAAACTTGACATTATACTCAATATATAAATCATTACTTTTCAATTAAATATAATGTAAAACAAACAAATAAAATCAACAACAAAATCTACTTCATCGAAACTATGATCCTCTGCTTCATGAAAAAAATAGCTTATTTGCAGAAACCAACAAATGGACACAAAATAATATGTATCAAGGGTGAATAGATAAAGAAATTATGATATATCTGTACAATACAACACTTATCATTAATAGAAAAAAATAACTATCAATACAAATAACAACATGAACAAATTCTAAAACAATTGTTTTGAGTAACAAAAACTGTGGGTGGGAAGAATGCTTACCATCTATTTATATAAAATTTTAGAAAATGCCAGCAAACTCTTTATGACAATGTACATATGTATAAGATCTGTGGTTACCTGAGATGGGGCTGTGGTGATGGTGGTGGTAGTGGGAGGTTTGGGAAGGGACAGAAGTGGGTATTATGAAGGACATAAAGAAATAGAGAAGAAATGCTAAAGTGAATGAAGAAAAATTAGGAGACCAAATTTATTATACCAAACAAATCATGATAAAAGAAATTCAAAGTAAGAGGTTGTGGCCAGTAAAATAAAATGTAATAGAAAGTTTGATTAGAATCCAAACAAAAAAATCACCCAATATATTTGATAATGATATGATTTTACAGAGGAATTGTAACATTCACTGCTGAAGAGTTAGTTGAAAAATTGAGGGGTAAGTGTGAGATGAGAAGTAGAGGAAAAAAGGAAGTAGCCAATTTGAATTGTTGTATTCCCATTACTCAAGGAATCAGAAAGATGGTTATTATCATTATTAGTATTTTTATTAATCAAACTTACAGCACTTTGTAGAAGGCAGTTTTTTCCCACATATTTTATTCATTGAGTCTCTCTTTGAAATGGTGCCTAATGCCAAAATGAAACTAATGCTTGTATTCTTTTCTTCATCATTCATAATCAAGCATCATCAACATAGCGGAGGCCTAGAATTTTTACAGATTACAAATATCAATGCAATCAAATTGCACAGCTAAAATATCTGTACGAATGAAATGCTATTTTTTTCTGAATTTGAGGATTTCTGTTTTGCCTGATTAAGAATTTTCAAACATGAGATTACATTCACAGAAAAGTAATTTCTAAGTTATATAGCCTTAAAATAACTTAGAATGTTTTCTCTACCCTTTCCCTATGTGCCCAACCCTGAATAAAGCCCAGCAAGCTGAATGGTATGTTATTCAGGCTGCTCAGATCACATCCAGAAAATATCAGCACAAATAAAATAGTTACTTAATAAACAAAAGGTGAGATGTATAAGCTTTTCACAGATATTGGTAATAAAATGGCCAGATTAACAGTAAAATTACTTTATATATTTAAATGTGTGTGACTGGTGATTTCTTTTGCCGTTTGGAGCTTTAGTCTAGATGCTGCAGTTTTGAATTTGCAACCAAAAGAAAGATAATACTGTTTTCTTAAATACTTCCAAAAAAATCAAGGAAATAACCTTGGGCAACTATTTATTGATAGTAAATAAAGGAGACCCAATTCATTTGAATAATATCAACAGTTTATATGAAGTTTAAAAATGAAAAATTAGGCAATGGTTTAATACACAGTGTGTAATCAAAATATTCCATATAGGTGCAACAAATATCAAGAACATCACAAAGGGCAATGGATTCTAAAGTATCAAGGAATCAACCACAGGCTACCATGATGTCTTATGACGCAATAAACTTAATCTATGTTCACTGTGTCTGCACTTGCCCTGTTAACATATTTCGTACATGGAATCAGAGTGATTTTAAAAATATATATATAAACCTGACCATACCACACTGTACTTAAGGGAGAGAAGAATTTTTAAACGGAAAGTAAATAAAACAATTAAAAAAATATTACAAACATGAAATTGTGGAAACAGAGAATAGATAAGTTGTCAAAAGCTGGAGCATGGGGAGGGCTAGATGTTGATCACAGGGTACAAAATTTTAGTTATGAAAGATGAATTATTTCTAGAGACATACTGTAAAGCATGGTGATTATTGTTAATCTTCCTGTATTTTTTATATAAAACTTGATAAAAGAATAGATCATAAATGTTTTCACTACCAAAAAGTAATTGTGAGGTGATACATATATTAATTACTTTGATTGTGGTAATCATTTCACAATGTATCAAAGCATTGTGTCGTGCATGGGAAATGTATGCAATTTTTATTTGTAATCATCCTTCAATAAAACTTGAAAAAATAAAATCTAAAAAGTAAAAAGCAAATACACCTATGATTGTAGCAGGGATAAAATAGATTAT
The DNA here is from genome assembly GCF_027406575.1 of Nycticebus coucang. Classification (NCBI taxonomy): domain Eukaryota; kingdom Metazoa; phylum Chordata; class Mammalia; order Primates; family Lorisidae; genus Nycticebus; species Nycticebus coucang. The sequence goes on from NC_069785.1 coordinate 83,176,173, forward strand.
ACAGTGATAGAAGCTAAACTTGAATATACTTTAGGCAAAGACCAAAGCCAAACCATACTACTCACTGACACCATAGTAGACATCTATAGGAAAATGTCTTGCCCTGTAATATCTACTCCAAAAATTTTGAAGAGCTGACCGTTTCATCAAATGTACATATATCAAATAGGGACACAAGAAATATTAACAAATAAGAAATTGACAATTTTAAAAGCACACACAACTCTCTAGCGCAATATTCCAAAGAAAAAGAAATATATCAAATACCTGAAAATAACTTCAACATAATGCTTCTAAAAAATTCCGTGTAATACAGGAAAATACAGGTTAGCAATTCAGTCTTAATAAGTGGGTTTTATTCCAGCATATAAAAAATGATTTGACATAAGCAAATCAATAAATGTGATAGATCTCATTAACATATGGACCAAATTCATATGATCATCTAAATAGATTCAGGAAATACTTCAATGAAATTAAATATCACTTCATAATAAAAACTCTCAACAAATTATGTACAGAAAGAACATACCGGGCGGCCCCTGTGGCTCAAGGAGTAGGGCGCCGGTCCCATATGCCAGAGGTGGCTGGTTCAAACCCAGCCCCGGCCAAAAACCACAAAAAAAAAAAAAAAAAAAAAAAGAACATACCTCAACACAATACAATATATATTAATAAAAAACATGCAGCGAATGTGACAATGTATGGGGAAAAGTTGAAAGCTTTTCCTCTAAGAACTAAAGAAAGATAAGGATGGCCATTTTCATTACTCTCATTTGTAGCACTAGAAGTCCTAGTCATAACAATTTAGCAAAATAAATAAGTGGCATACAAATTAGAAAAGAGGAAGTCAAATTGTTCTTGTTTGCCTATAACATAATTTAATATAAAGATACACCTAAGGATTCCACAAAAAACTCTTGGAACACATAAAAGAATTCACTAAAGCTGTAGGATAAAAATAAATGTACAAAAATCAATAATGTTTCCACATACCAATAAAATCAAAAAGCCACCTCAATAACCACAAAATACAAAATATTTAGAAATAAATTTAACCAAGTAGGTTATTGATCTCTACAAGAAAAACTAGGAGACACTGATAAAAAAATTATAAATGACACAAACAGAAAAATATTCCACGCTCAATATTAGAAGAATATTTTTAAATCACCAAGCTGCCAGAAGCAATCTACCATTTCACTGCACTCCCTATCAAAATACCAATGACATTCTTCAAATGAAACAACCCTAAAATCTGTATGGAACCATGACTCCAAATAGCCAAAGAAATCTGAGCAGAAAGATCAAAGCTGGAGGCATCACAGTACCTGATGTAAAAATGCATTACATGGTTATAGAAACCAGAATAGTAGGATGTTGGCATTAAAACAGACACAGACCAAGAGATCAGAAGAAAGATCCTTGAATGAGATTCACATAAAGACAATGAGACAACTTAGTTTTCATAAAGGTACAAAGAATATACACCGAGGAAAGAAGAGTTTCTTCAACAAATGGTGCTGGGGAAAATATGTATACATACTAGACCCCTATCTATTGCCACATACAAAAACAACTCAAAATAGAATAAAGACATAAATAGAAAACTTGAAACTTCACAATTAGTATCAGAAAAAAAAAAAAGGGACATTTAAGATCAGTGGTTCAGGCAAAGATTCTGTGAATAAAGCTCCAAAAGCAGAGGCAACATAAGTCTTTTACACAAATTGCAAATGCAAGGTTATTTTTTATTTATAATCACAAAAATGTGACCACTGGCTAAACAGTTGATTGCACTAAGAAATTAAAATTGATAATATCATCATATTTACCTATAAAATATTTTTGTTTTAATATATATAAAATGAAAATTATGTAAAATCTGAGATTTGCTTAAAAAAATAAGCCATAATGGAGGAAGTGGATGAAATGTTGATAACAGTATGTCTACCCAGAAGAAAAAAAATCAGTTACCATAAGGACATTTGCACCAGAATGTTTATCACAGCTCAATTCACAATTGCCTGTCCACACACAAATTAATAAGCTGTGGTATATATATACCATAGAAGACTATTCAGCCATTAAAAAAGGTGGAGAGTTTATATCTTTTGTACTTACAGGATGGATTTGGAGAACATTCTCCTTAGTAAAGTATCACAAGAATGGGAAAGCAAGTATCCTTAGTACTCAGTACTAATATGAAACCAATAGATGAACAACACTTTCATATGGAAGAAAAAGACAACTACATTGAAATGGGGGGGTGGAAGGGAAGGAGCAGAGGGGAAAGGGGAGAGGGAAGGTGGAAGAGGGAGGAGGGAGGAAGGTTGGTGTACTATTACCCAATGGCTACAATGTAGGGGTATATGGCACACCATCTGGGTTAACAGCTCAACTACAACTTAGACTTTACCTAACAAATGCAAACAATGTAATCTAATTGTACTCTTATATCAATCCAAAATGAAAACAAAAAAAAAAGACCATGGAGATTAAAAAAAAATGATGAAAAAAGATTGGCCATTTGTTTTTAGTTGTTGAAACTGAAAAGGGATGTTTTGAGGTTCATTATGCCACTTTCTCCACTTTTATAAATCCATGAAAATTTTCATAATAAAAGGCATAAGAAGCTTTGTTTCATTGTTTTTTAAAACACACAAGTGGAAATTGAAAAGGGTTGGTGTCCTTTAATCAACACAATATCAATGTGTAGCAAATTTCTGAATCTTTCCTGTCATGTATATATATATATATATATATATATGCACAAATGTGTGTGTGTGTATAAATATATGCACAAGTGTGTGTGTGCGTATATATATATAGAAATATAATACATGTGTGTATATAAATATATGCACAAGTGTGTGTGTATATATATATACAAATATATGCGTGTGTGTATATAAATATATGCACAAGTGTGTGTATATTATGTACAAGTGTGTGTGTACATATAAATATATGCACGTGTGTGTATATATGTATATATTTGTTAATGGAAAAATGTGACACTATAAATTATATGGGCTATTTTTAGGATATGAATCATCCAAATATATCATAGAAGGTGATAGAAAATATAATTGCTGTTTAGTGACCCAGCCTATTTTATGTCCCCATTTCTAACAAAGAACGGATTGCTCCAGAAAGAGTCTTATGGTAACAAAGCAAAATGCTCATCACTAAGAAATATCAAAGGAGGCTGCAACTTGTTCTAATTAGGCAACTAACTTAAGGGAAACCTTTGGGCATTACAATTCACCTGTCTGACTCTTTCTATCATATATTTTAAAACTTAGAACATACATGGTAGTCACAACAATGCATACAAAATAATTGTTTGAATTGAATAAAAAATTAGGCTTTTTTTGTGGAATGCAAGTCTCAAGCAATTAATTAAATTTATAAGAGTTGGCTTTTCTAATTGATTTCTATCCTATAAATAAAGTCAAATAATATAGCTCAATGGTTTGGTACAAGCAGATATCATGCAAAGTAAGATGAATGTAGTTTGTGTAAAAACTATATTGGAAAACATATTGTGGAGTTTGTAATATTTAAATGTCCTCAACACTTTATGATTACATTAAGTTAAATAAGCTGCCTCTAATTGAAAAATAAAAAGCATCATCAATAATCATTAAGGAACTTCTTGAAAGCATTTAAGTTATGCTTTTCAGAAACAGAGAAAGCAAATGACTCCAATGACCATCATCTTGCTGTTTAGGGGACTTAATTCTTTTCTTTCAGTAAATGTAAGAAGCTTTCAGATCAAAAAATATAATATTTGATGACAGACCACTAATGCCATTAGATATATAACTAAGAGAAGTAAAAATAGTGTGTTACCAAAAGGCTAAACTCTACCTTTCCTATATGTGTACAGCTTATAAGAAAAATTATTCTTAAATCTTATATCCATAAAAACAAAAACATAGAGCTATTGCTAAGCATGATTTAATTATATTACAAATATCAATTTACATACAATAAAACAATAGTTTAAAGTTCAGCCTGTCACATAAACATATACATTTCAATGTGTTTTTATTTTTTCAAAAATTAATTATCAAAACTGGTAGGATATTTTAGACCAATTGTTTACTAAAATCACCACAATGTTGTTAATACTACAGACATTTTCAAAACTCAGAGACTTACAGATACACACATATATAAACTATAGAGAAATGAGATCTATGATTAATGTCTTTCAAACTCAGTATTACATAGTTAGAATGTAATTATATGAAAAGGGGATAGAAATACGCAAATATAAAAAATATAATGCTTGCCTATAATGTTTTACTATGATGTAATTTTAATGAACTGAGATAGAAACTGAATGCTATGTTCTCTATATTCAGTCACATACACTTAAAAGAGTAATGTAATTGTGAATTTAAAAGGTCAATTTTTATAATACATCAAAATTACATGATTTATACAATTAAATTCACAAGGGTAATGTAGTTCTTAAAACAATATTTTAAGATATTAAAAGAAAAATTTGAAACAAATTAAACAGTTTATTTGACCAAACAATGGCATCAGGAGAGGTTCAGGGAACTTTATCTAGCAACAGTTGTAGGCAGTAATTATAGGGGTGGGAGAACAACAAACAAACAAACAAACAAACAGAGAATATCCCTTAGTTGGGCAAGATGGGATGAGGCATTTACCTCCTATGCACACGGTCTGATCAGCTGGCAGCCTATGATGGGCTGAAACTCAGCTGCTGTGACTGGCTGACATTCAGGCTGGAGGCCGATCTGCAGGCCTCAGCCTCCTGAGGATTATGTGAGGACTGTTTTACTTACCTCTGGTGACAGATATTATGAAAATTATGCAGGGACCTTTTTCTTTTTTTTGCTCATCAGCTTTCTTTAGTGTTTGTGTATTTAATGTGTGGCCCAAGACAACTCTTCTTAAAATGTGAGGTAGAGAAGAAAAAAGGCTGGACACCCAACTTAGGTTGCAGTTTGGTTTTACACTAAGTTATTTTGTGGTTTGTGATGTACGGAGGCAGTTTTACTCTAAATTTAATTTTAGAAAGAGTGAAAGTTAAAAAGTTGGATAGCTTCTGCTAAATAACCCAAACCCACATTTAGTAAGTTGAATAAATTTTGTTCAGAATTTAGAGCCTACAAATATTCCCACGGCACCAAACTCTGCTGGAATTACTTGCATTGGTCATTCCAATAAATGTCTTAGTAACACACAGTCCCCTGGATTCTATCCCTGAGAGCAGCTCTGTTGTCTTCTTTCAATAACTATATTGGCTGTGCTCTCATTAAAAGATATAAATTTCTTTTTCTATCTAAAAAACAAAATAAAACACAATTAAAACAAAAGTCAAAACACCACACAGAAAAAATAACATCTTCAGCATTGCCCAAACTACATAAAAACATGGATAATTTAGTTCACTAGATACAGTTTCTTCAGGACATCTTTTGTCACCATCTTCCAACTCACCTCTGTTGCTTTTTCTGGGAATATAGTCTTACTGAGTTTATGACTAATGATTTCCTGCTACTCCAGGAAAACTTTGACCATACAAATGCTTTCCTGTGCAACAGAGTGTTCTCTCACTGTGTCAATTCGGTTTCATGATGTGGTGAAAATCAGGTTTGCTTTTGCTTGACCCCTTGTGGCTATACAATCTACTACAAGTTGTGATTTCTCTACAGTTTCCTGAATTACGTTGGGCCCACCCTAATAATTGGGATTTGGATTTATCAAGGTCATGATTAACCCAATAACTTAAAAGCCTAAATCAGTGAACAATAACAGCTTCATAATGCTAGTATGGCTAAAGCAAGACTTAGGTAATTGGTCATTAGAGTAAGAACTTCTTTCCCCTTGAAGGGCTTTACTTATATGAATTTAACAATATCCTCATCAAGCTGCACTCATTCCACCATTAATGCATTATGTACAATATATTCACAATCCATTACCAAGCAATACTTAAATTTTATTATTCAACAAAGAATAGTTCAATTAGAGTCAGATCAAAGGAGAAGATGTGTGGTATAGTGCAAAGCAAATAAAAGTTTTCTAATGGAAGAATCTGAAAAGTTGCTGGCAAGGCATCCAGGCAGTGTGTGAGCGAAAATGTTCAAGGAAATATTTTATTTTTATTTATGTTGGCCGTGAAATAAATATTGCATAGTTGAATCAGTCGATTTTATGTGCCAAGGACTATTTCCTGCCGCATCCGATCACTGTAGAGCTGTCAAAAGCAAAGTGTGCATTTGAAAAAGCCACCCTCTCTGAATGAAGGAGAAAAAAGGGGGGAGGGTTGACAAAAATGCATCCTGATGAGTGTCTCTTGTCTCCTTTTAAAGATGTTTGCGTTTATTTCGATTTTAGCAAATGTGAATTGTGAATAAAATGTAGCTAAAGGCAATAGCTTCAAAAGGATGAAGAGAAGGATGTATGTCCAAAGAATGTAGATCTAATGGTTTCATTGCAGACCGGACATCCCTCTCCCTCCACTCAATTACAAAACACACAGGCTGTGATAAGATGAGCATTTCATATTGTGGGTTTCTGGTCACGTCAGTACCGATGAGCATCAGGAGCAGGCAGACGAGGATGCCTGGAAAACAGCAAGTGTCAAGAGAGAACAGGCAGGGAAGCAACGATAATTCAGCATATGCTCCTGTATGGAATTTGATTGGAATTACATGGCAATGGCTTATGATGAGGCTGGGGAAACACACAAACCTGAGATTTGGGGTAGGCTGTTAAAAGTGCTTTCTTGGGCAAGTGTCTATGTATTTTCAGTTCTGTTTGTCTCATTCCTGAGAGCTAGAGCTCTGGAGACTGAGGCATTGGCTTTTGGTTGTTTATTCACTGCCACATATGTTTGCTGCTTTTATAGTGCTCAAGAGCCTTACATTATGAAGAATTATAACTTTGACTCTCTATAAGCAAAAACTATGATGTTACTATACCAGTCCCTTCAGAACATCGCTAATTACTGCATAGATCCTGAAATTACACTCACCCCTCTTAGACATGTACACACACACACAAACATTCTCACCAACTTAGCTCACTCGTTTCGAATCCTATCAGTTGTTACTGATTACTTTTTTTAAAACAAAATCACTAATTGTTGTGTCTTAAAGAATCTTAGGGAAAGAGAAATAACACTAAGTGACTTGATTCGTATTATTTGAGCACATTTGATAACATAATAATGTCATAATAATAGATAGACTTTTTGATCTAGGAGATAGGAGATAAATGTTTTACCATAAATGAGCTAACTAAGTAATTTTGAGAGCTGAAGTTCTTGCAATGGGGAAATAAAATTTCCATTTTCACAAAGTTCAAACACATCAGAGATTCATAGGCCCAATCAATTGTTCACATATTTGCTCTCTCCTGTGCCTTAGCTCACTTAAGACCTCATCTTCTTGAAAGGAGAGAATTTCTAATGGTGAAATTATAGGCATTTTGACAGGCCAATGGAGAGATATTTGGAGGCTAGGGAGATTCCCTGAATCCTTCAAATTTAAGTGACAACAAACAGTAGGGTTTAATTTCTTCAGTCCAGGTTTAGCAGAATTCTTGTCAGTCAAAAACATTCACAAAACACCTGCCCTATATAAAATATTTCTCTTCACATACTAATTCACTGTCTGACACTGGACAGTTTTTATAAAGAATGATGGGAAGCTGAGTATTTGCTCTATGGGCTGAAAATTTGATCCATGGCAGTTTGCTTATTTAGAATGGAATTTCACAATGACAAAACTGTTCATTCCTGTGGTTTTCATCATAAAGAAATTTTGTTTGCACCTCAATTTGTGTAAGTTTCCTAATTTTCATAAAGGAGCGTGTTTGTTATGCAGTCTTTAAGTTTCAAGTAGGCTTTTAACAGAAGTCCAAGTGTACAGATTATTGTTGAAAACAGCTGTCACTGATTCTCTCCTTCTCTATATATAAAAATGGGGAAGATGAGAAGCTAAACCACTGTGATCACATCATTTACATCATTTCTAGCCTGTACTCTACCAAACTGTAAAGTTCATATTTCTCTTGTATATCTTCAGGCAACTTTGAAGTGGGACTTTTTTTTTTTTTACCACTTAACTTCAGGCATTATTTTTTCTATGAATAATCTTTACTACTGGGAAATATGTGGATTAATGACATTTTCTCCAAAAGGATTTGAATCCACAAGTTGCCAAGTTGAATACAGTCCTATGCAGAAAACTAGAATAACAAACTTAAGGATTGTATATTGCAACACTTTCATTGATTTGCTCTGTCAGTATCTTATGTAAAATGCAAAAATAATTCTTATTAGAATTATTAGTCCCTTATTAGATCTAATAATTTTAATTTTTAGAATATAACATAGAATAAAAGATCTGAGATAATCCTATAAATATGTCTAACTGTGCTTTTATGCTTCCATTTTTGTCACTTGCAAAGCGACTCCAATACACATTTGAGAGAGAAGACTATATTTTGTGTAACATAAACTTTTAAAAGCAAAACATGTTATTGGGTATAATCGACATCCAATATTTAAAGGGTTCAGTTCAATAGGTTGTGTCTATCACTCTCCAAATTTGCCTCATGTTCCAGTCTCTACCCCGATATAATCTCCCAGACATATGATCTTTTTTTATGTCACTACGTATTTCCTATATATTTTCAAGATTTCATGCTAAGTGGAATCATTTTTTTAGGGGGAGGGAGAAAAGGTTGGCTTCTTTTACACAGAATAATTATTTGGATCATTTATTCATATTGTTATGAGTATCAAAAATCCATTTCTTTTCACTCCTGTGTAGTATTTCATTGTATAAATACTTCATGATTTGTTTATCCTCTTACATCTTAATGGATGTGGAAGTTGTGTCCAATTTAGGGCATCGCAAATAAGGCAGCTGTCATCATTTGTGTGCAAGTCTTGGACTTGTGTTTTTCTTTTTCATAAATAGACACCTTTAAGTGTAATAGGTATGTCTTTGATCTTTAAAAAAAAAAAAAGCTCATTGCTATATACTGAATGATTTTGTGCCTCTACCCCTGCCAAAACTATATGTTGAAGCTTGAATTCCCAACATATTTGGAGGTGGGCACTTGGGGAGGTATTTAGGTCATGAGCAGAGAGCCTTTGTGAATGGGTTTCATGGATGAAGACGATAGCACTCTGTTTTTTTTTTTTTTGTTTGTTTGTTTGTTTTTTGTCTTTTTAGAGACAAGAGTCGCACTTTATCACCATTGGTAGAGTGCTCTGGAGTCACAGCTCACAGCAACCTCAAACTTCTGGGCTTAGGGGGCTTAAGCGATTCTCTTGCCTCAGCCTCTGAGTAGCTGGGACTACAGGCGCCCAGCTATTATTTGTTGTAGTTTGGCTGGGGCCGGGTTTGAACCCGCCACCCTCGGTATTTGGGGCTGGCGCCCTACTCACTGAGCCACAGGCACTGCCCAGCATTCTCTTTCTATGACATAAAGATATGAGGGGAAGGTGGACATCTGCAACCCAGATGAGGACCCAAACCAAGACCCAGCCAAGCTAGCAGCCTGATCGCAGACTTCCAGTCCCTAGAACTGTGATAAATTCCTGTTGTTTATAAGCTACCTTGTCTTTGATGCTCTAAGCTGCCCAAGCAAAGACACTAACTTGTTGTTTTCCAAATTGGTTGTATAATTTTACATTAGGTCCAGAAAATTAAAAGAATGCTTGTGGTTCTACATCCTCAACAACACTTGGCATGATCACCCTTTTTTAAAATTTCAGACATTGTGCAGTGATACCTCCTTGTAGTTTTAGTTGTGTAAATTTTCTTATGCTAAGAAAATTTGTCTGGAAGCTTGACCTTGGGGTAACGAGCAATGAGCAGGAAAAGTGTTTAGTTTCTCAGGCTTCTCTATTACCACAGAGAATTCAGAGAAAGTGGAAGAATTATTTACATTCTCCCTATTCTCTCTACAACTTTATCATGTTTCTGGGGATTTTTTATTGTGGTAAAATATCTACAATAAAAATTCATTATATTTACCATTCCAAGCGTACAATTCAAATACCACAATCCATTTGCAGGCTATTTTTATCAACCCACACTGAAACTTTGTACCCATAAAGTTGCAATAACTCCCCATTCCCCTTTCTGTCAGTCCCTGGTAACCACCATTCTTTCTTTCCGTATGAATTTTGCTACTCTAAGTGCTTCACAGAAGGGACTCATACAGTATTGTCCTTTTGTGGCTGGCTTTCTTCACTTAGCATATGTCTTCCTGGTTTATCCACATTACAGCCTGTGATAGGATTTCCTTCTTTTTTGTTTTGTTTACAAGTAGAATAGTATTTACAAGGAAATACTAGTTAAAAAAAAAAAAAACTATTCCATTTGTAAACAAAATGTTTTTTATTGCAGACTATTATGGGGGTACAAATGTTTTGGTTATTTGAATTGATTTCACACAGTTTGAATCAAAGTTACAAGAGTCCCCATCACCTGTGTAATATGAGGTGCACCTGTTAGGTCTGAATTTACTCCACCCCTCCACCAGCTCTAAACGGCTTGCTTTCTACTGAGTTCCTTCCTTCCTTCCTTCCTTCCTTCCTTCCTTCCTTCCTTCCTTCCTTCCTTCCTTCCTTCCTTCCTTCCTTCCTCCCTCCCTCCCTCCCTCTCTTCCCTCCCTCCCTCCCTCTCTTCCCTCCCTTCCTCCTTCCTTCTTTCTTTCTCTCTTCCTCTTCCTCTTCCTTTTTTCTTTGAGACAGAGTCTCAAGCTGTCGCCCTGGGTAGAGTGCTGTGGCATCACAGCTCACAGCAACCTCAAACTCTTCTGCCTAAGTGATTCTCTTGCCTCAGCCTCCGAAGTAGTTGGGACTACAGGTGCCTGACACAATGCTCAGCTATTTTTTGGTTGCATTTGTCATTGTTGCTTAGCAGGCCAAGGCTCCAACCTGCCACCCTAGGTGTATGTGGCCGGTGCCCTGCTGACTGAGCTATGGGCTCCGCCTATTGAGCTTTACTTCTTTATGTGCACATGGATGTTGACCAGTAAGTGCCAGTTTAATAGTGAGTACATGTGGTATTTGTTTTTCCATTTTTGTGATAACTCACTTAGAAGAATGGATTCCAGTTTCATCCACATTATTACAAAAGGTATTAGTTCACCTTTTTTAATTGGTCAATAGTACTCTGTGGTATACATACTACATTTTATTAATCTGCTCATGTATTGACGGGCACTTGGGTTGATTCAACATCTTTGAAACTGTAAATTCTACTGCAATAAACATTTGAGTGCACCTGTCTTTTTGATGAAATGGCATTTTTTTTGCTTTTGGATAAATGTCCAATCGTGGAATTTCTGGGTCAAATAGTACATCTATATTTAGTTCTTTGAAGTATCTCCATACCACTTTTCAAAGAGATTGTACTAATTTGCAGTTTCACCAACAGTGTATAAGCGTTCCTTCCTCTCCACGTCCATGCAGCATGCTGTTTTTGGACTTTTTTGACAAAAGCCATTCTTACTGGAGTTAAGTGATATCTCATTGTAATTTTGATTTGCATTTCCCTGACGATAAGAGACATTGAGCATTTTTTTTTCATTTAGTTATTGGCCATTAGTGTATCTTCTTTTGAAAACTTTGTGTTCATATTTTTCACAGACATTTTAATGAGGCTGTTTGATTTTTTATTGCTGATTTGCTTGAGTTCTTTGTAGATTCTGATTACAAGCCCTTCATTGACTATATACCATGCAGATATTTTCTCCTATTATGTAGGTTGTCTATTTGCTCTATCAGTTGTTTCCTTGGCTGTGCAGAAGCTTTTAATCAAGTTCCATTTGGTAATTTTTGTTGTTGCTGTGATTGCCTTTGAGGTCTTCTTCATAAATTCTTTGCATAGACTGATGTCTATAAGAGTTATTACCACATTTTCTTCTTGAATTTTTATGTTTTCATCCCTAAGGTTTTTATTTTTTTTATTATTAAATCATAGCTGTGTACATTAATATGATCATGGGGCACCCTACACTGGTTTTATAGAACATTTGACATATTTTAATCACACTGGTTAACATAGTCTTCCTGGCATTTTCTAAGTTATTGTGTTAAGATATTTATATTCTACATTTACTAAGTTTCACATGTACCCTTGTAAGATGCACCATAGGTATAATCCCACCAATCACCCTCCCTCTGCCCATCCTCCCCCTTCCTTCCCCTCCCTCTCCCCTTCCCCGTATTCTTAGGTTATAACTGGGTTATAGCTTTCATATGAGAGCCATAAACTAGTTTCATAGTAGGCTGAGTACATTTGATACTTTTTCTTCCATTCTTGAGATACTTTACTAAGAAGAATATGTTCCAGCTCCATCCATGTAAACATGAAAGAGGTAAAGTCTCCATCTTTCTTTAAGGCTGCATAATATTACATGGTGTACATATACCACAATTTATTAATCCATTCATAGATCGATAGGCACTTGGGCTCTTCCATGACTTAGCAACTATGAATTGGGCTGCAATAAACATTCTGGTACAAATATCTTTGTTATAAAGTGATTTTTGGTCTTCTGGGTACATACCTAGTAGAGGAATTATAGGATTGAATGGCAGATCTATTTTTAGATCTCTAAGTGTTCTCCAAACATCGTTCCAAAAGGAATATATTAATTTGCATTCCCACCAGCAGTGTAGAAGTGTTCCCTTTTCTCCACATCCACGCGAACATCTCTGGTCTTGGGATTTTGTGATATGGGCTAATCTTATTGGAGTTAGATGAAATCTCAAAGTAGTTTTGGTTTGCATTTCTCTGATGATTAAGAATAATGAGCATTTTTTCATATGAAGTTTCTCTTCAAGTCCCTTGCCCAGCCTGCAGTGGGATCACTTGTTCTTTTCTTGCTTGTACGTTTGAGTTCTCTGTGGATTCTGGTTATTAAACCTTTGTTGGAGACATAACCTGCAAATATCTTCTCCCATTCTGAGGGCTGTCTGCTTGCTTTACTTACTGTGTTCTTGGCTGTGTAGAAGCTTTTTAGTTTGATCAGGTCCCAGGGGTGTATTTTTGAAGCTTCTTCAATTGCTTGGGGGGGGTCCTCATAAAATATTCACTCAGACCGATTTCTTCAAGAGTTTTCCCTGCATTCTCTTCTAGTATTTTCATAGTTTCATATCTTAAGTTTAAATATTTAATCCGGTGAGAGTCTATCTTAGTTAATGGTGAAAGGTGTGGGTCGAGTTTCAGTATTACAGCCAGTTCACCCAGCACCATTTGTTAAATAGGTAATCTTTTTCCCACTGAATGTTTTTAATTGGCTTGTGAAAGATCAAATAATGGTAAGTAGTTGGGTTCATCTCATGTTTCTCTATTCTGTTCCATACATCTACCTCTCTGTTTTTGTGCCAGTACCATGCTATTTTGATCACTGTCGATTTATAGTATAGTCGGAGGTCTGGTAGTGTGATTCCTCCTGCTTTGTTTTTATTTCTGAGTAATGTCTTGGTTATTTGAGGTTTTATCTGATTCCATATAAAATGAAGTATTATTGTTTTTAAGATCTTTAAAGTATAACACTGGAGCTTTAATAGGGATTGCATTAAAATAGTATATTGCTTTGGGTAATATGGACATTTTAACAATGTGATTCTTCCCAGCCATGAGCATGGTATGTTTTTCCATTTGTTACATTTTCAGCTATATCTTTTCTTGAGTTTCATAGTTCTCTTTATAGAGATCTTTCACATCCTTTGTTAGATAAACTCCCAAATATTTCATCTTCTTTGGCAGTACTGTGAATGGAATAGAGTCCTTAAATGTTTTTTTCAGCTTGACTATTGTTGGTATATATAAAGGCTACTGATTTATGAATGTTGATTTTGTAACCTGAGACGCTGCTGTATTCCTTGATCACTTCTAAGAGTTTTATAGTAGAATCCATGGTGTTCTCCAGATATACAATCGTATCATCTGCAAAGAGCGAATTCATCCCTTAGGTTTAAGTCCACTATCCATCATAAATTATTTTTGTGGGTGGTGAGAGGTGCATATCTTGTTTGAATCTTGTACTTATAGATATCATATTTATGTATTCATTATGCACTATTATAATAATTTTATTCAATATTTAGAAAAGTTACATAAAAATAAGTATTCATAATTTCTTCCCTTGTCGTCTTTCTATAATCCTTATATTAGATCTATTTCATTTGATTTTATCAATTGTACTAAAATTATTAACTTTTATTAAAAACTCATGACGGCCCACACTTGAGGTACATAGTCTCAGGCATCCTGTAATTTTTTCAGCAATTCTAGAATAGATATATTTTTTTTTTTTGTAGAGACAGAGTCTCACTGTACCGCCCTTGGTAGAGTGCCATGGCGTCACACGGCTCACAGCAACCTCTAACTCTTGGGCTTACGCGATTCTCTTGCCTCAGACTCCCGAGCAGCTGGGACTACAGGCGCACACCACAATGCCCGGCTATTTTCCTGTTGCAGTTTGGCGGGGGCTGGGTCTGAACCCGCCACCCTCAGCATATGGAGCTGGCGCCCTACTCACTGAGCCACAGGCGCCTCCCTAATAGATATTTTTATATTATATAAATTTTAAAAGGACAGAGACTTAGATAAGAACCATACAAAAGAGCTAGCAACTTGCAGAGCCCAGACTTGATTCATATGTTTCTGCACCCAAAGAATTGCTTTCAACTTTTTCAAGAGAGTTTCCTGTGTTGTCATGTTTCTAAATAATCTAATTAAAAAGAAAAAAATGTGACTTAATTTAATATTCTTGAAAGAAATTCTTTGTTGCAGGTCAGAAAACCAACTTAACAAGTATAATTAGAAAGAAAGGATAATTAGACACAGAATACATGTAATAAGCATGGCACCATCAACCAAGATTCCAGAGACTCAGCTCTTACACCCTGCCATAGAGAAGTTGTGAGACCTTGATCGAATTATTTATTTTCATAGATTTCATTTAATATTTCTCTCAGATGTCTTAGAAGAACAATAAGACAAACTGTACTACTAAAATATTTTACCCTAAATTGAGGAGAAAAATAATGAAATGGATTTAATGACCACAAGATTCTCAGATTTCACATAGCATCATTCAAAGATAATAAGAATAAATTGCAGGAAGACATAAGAAGATGGTCTGACTGGTCAAAATAGTGAATACATGTGGTATTTGTTTTTCTGTTTGGATATGTAAATGTCAGGTAGCACATTCTGATTCAAGGAACAGTTTTGCTGATGCAACCAATATTTACAACACTAAAACATTTTTGGTTTCTTTTTGTTTGTTGTAGGTATAGACAAAGAAATAAAGCTATATATGTTACCAAAACAAAAATCAACCACAAAGTTAGAGAATCTCAATGGATTTTTATAATAAAAACTATTTGAAACATTAGTCAATGTCAAAAAATTAAAGTTGAGGGTTGCTACCTGGAGTTTGACAATTAAGATTGCAAACTTGCCATAGTGCAAGCACTGTAAAAACACCTTATGTTGGCAGCACTGTAAAAACACCTCAGTAAGATGCTTGCTTTGGCAGCACATTACTAAAATTGGAACGATACAGAGAAGATTAGCATGGCCCTATGCAAGGATGACACGCAAATTTGTGAAGCAGTCCATATTTTTTGAGCTAAAAACAAACAAACAAACAGATAAACAACACTTCAGAAAGGTTTCATACCCTTGGTATATCAGTGTCTCACAGTTGTGTTTATTTGTGTCAATGTGTGGTGGTGTCTTTCTGAGTGGCATTTGTTAACATTGTTTCATGTTTTTCTGTGCCATTCTTAGAAGGTTGAAGCTTGAATTAGAGCAATGAACAATCATTAAGTGTGTTATTTATTAAACTTGGCAAGTGGAAGAGAAATCAGTGACATGTTAGTCCAAGTTTATGGTGGTAATCCCAAGAAGAAAATGGCAGTGTATAAATCAATTAAATGTTTTCACAAGGGGAGACAAAGTATCACTGATGAAGACAAGTCAGGGCAGCCAATAATGAGCAGAACTGATGAAAATGTTGCAACAATTCATAAAACTGTGTGTCAGATACACTGGATGACTGTGAGAAGCATAGCAGACTAACCGATGATCATTAGAGAAACAGAGAAGTCTCAAATGTTAATCTTGGCATGAGAAAGTTGAGTGCAGAAATGGTCCTGAAGGAGGTCACCAATCAACAGAGGCAAAGGAGAGTCAAAGTTTGCAAAGACATTTTGGACAGGCAAGATGATCTTTTAGGCCATGATATCACTGGTGATGAAACAAAGTGTCAAAGTGCACAATGAAAGTCAGCCAAGTCTCCACTACCAAAAGTATTCTGTCAGCCCACATCTATGGTTCATCTTAGAATGGGTACAGGCGAAACTTACTAAATGCAGAATACAAATGCCCACATACAGTAACTAAGAAAATGACATGAAGGCTACGTTGAACAGTTTGATGAGAATATTTCAGATTGTATATCAAATCCGCACATTGTACCCCTTGATTGCACTAATGTACACAGCTATGATTTAACAATAAAAATAAATAAATTAAAAAAAGAGTCAAAATGATGTTGCTAACTTTTTCTATATCAGAGGTATTATTCATAATTAACTTGTATCAACTGTACAAATAGTTAACCAAGTTTACTATTAGAAAGTGCTGAAAATGTTGCTAAAAATGTTGGACCAAAATAGCCTAAACTTTTCACCAATAACTCATGGCTCTTGTAGCAGGACAATGCACCAGCTAACACAACACTGTGAAAGTTGTTAGCCAGTAAACAAATAACTGTATTGGAATGCCCTCCCTAGTCACCTTGTCTGGCCCCCCCAACAACTTTTTTCTTTATCTGAACATAAAGGAAATGTTGAAAGGAACACATTTTGATGATATTCAGGACATCAAGTATAATACAATGATAACTTTGATGGTCATTCCAAAAAAAGAATTCCAAAAATATTTATTAGTTACATTTGATCAATAGTGTTGATTAAATGCAATGTTTCCTAGTTGGCTTTCTATCTAGATGATACATCCAATGCTGAAAGTACAGTGTTGAGGTAACCAACAATTTGATTGCCATTTTGAGATGATTTTCTAGATCTAATAGACATACGTCATTTCTTTTTGTTCATTGTCCTTTTTTTTCTGACTGTATTTTCAGTAACTTGTCTTCGACATCACTAATTCTTTCTTCTGCTTAAGCAATTTTGCTGTTCAGAGACTCTGATGCATTTTACAATTTTTCAGCTCCAGAGATTCTCCTTGATTTTTTAAAAATATTTCAATCTTGTAGTTAAATTTGTCTGATAGGCTTCTGTATTCCTTTGCTGTGTTGTCTTTAATTTCCTCAAGCTTCTTCAGAACAGCTATTTTGAATTCCCTGCCTAAAAGGTCATACATATACATCACTTTGAGATTGGTCATTGTTGACTTATTCATTTGCTGAGGTCAAGTTTTCCTAGAAGTTCTTGATGCTTGTGGATGTCTGTCAATATCTGGACATTGAAAAGATAGGTATTTATTCTAATATTCATAGTCTGTGCTTTTTTGATCTCACTTTTCTTGAGAAGTATTTTCAAGTGTTCAAAAGAAAATCCAGTATTATGATCTAAGTTTTGTCACTGCAGCCATATTAGCACTAGGAGCACCCCAAGCTCAGTAATTATATATTTCTTACAGTCTCCTGGTGGTACTACCTTGGTTAAGTAAAGTAAGATACAAGAGAGTTCCCTCAATTACCAAGCATAGTCTCTCACTCTTTTCCCTCACAGTCCATGCTGGGCTGCTGGATTTGGGGCACGAGTGACATGGGCACTCCTTCATAGTCACCTGGTAGGACTATGCCAGGTCACCATGTAATTCAGCCCCATCTTATTCAAAGCTCTGGTGAATGCTGGCAATTGCCTCTGATGCTTATTCAAAGCCTACAGGCTCTTTATAAAGCAGATGGTGATTCCTTCCAGGACTAGATCCTTCTCTTTAGGGTAGTAGGTTTCCTTCTAACCCAGGATAGATCTGGAAATGCTATCTAGGAACAAAGGCCTGGAATCAGGGGCTTCAGGAGCCTTCATGTTACTTTATTTTACTGTGAATGAGTTAGTACTCGAGTTTCAGGAAAAAGTCCTTTGCACTCTCTCGTTTCCTTTCCCCAATAGAAGAAGACGCTCTTCAACCTTCACTGCCTGGAGTAAGGTGAGGGGATGACCCAGGCACTCACTTGGCCACCACCATGGAGTCTCAGTGGGTCACATGCATCCCATATCCACTATTTCTGAGCCAGCACAGCTGCAGAATTTACCCAAGAACTATAGATTTCGTGGCCTCACTACCTTCCAAATTTATTCCAGGCTCTAGGCCTTTTTGTTAGCTAGTGGAAAGCTCACTGAAGCTCTGATTTCTACCACTGGGGTAGAGGATTTTACTCTGGTTAGGCTGTTCAAAATGCTTTCTCCATGAGCTCTGGCAGAATTTTGTCCTTTGCTGTGTTTCCCTGTGATGCTTATAGTAGCTCTAAGTTTCAACGCAAAGTCCCACAATCACTTCATTCTGTATCCTCTAGGGACACAGTTAGCTTTCTGGAACACCAGAATGTAATGGCTGGTGGATTAGGGAGGGGTGACATAGGCAATGGAAGACTGTCTTTCCTGCTTTTTTCCTTGACTCAGTGTTAAAACAGATATTACGATGGCTCACCTGATTTCTGGTTCTTCCCTAGGTGCCTTCTTGCATGGATAATGGCTGAATTTGGTGTTTGTAAGAAAGTCCAGTATTATGATCTAAGTCTGTTCACTGCAGCTATATCAGCTTTAGGAGCTCCGCAACTGTTCTATTCCACCATCTTTTTCCACCCACTCCTTTCAACTTATTTGAAAGTAAATGAATCCAAAGTATCCATTTTTTAAATTTATTTTAGTGTCAGTTTGTGTGGGCTTCAAGAAATAAAAAATAAGAAAAATGGTAAATTATTAGGAGAAATACTTGTTTTCTTGCTTTTAAAAATTATCATAAAAACTCTTACTCATATTATTATTTGCATTTTAATAGTATATATTCTTTAGAAAAAAATTCCAGTTAAATTTTCTTCACTAAATCTATTACACTACTTTGTAATAAATTATCTTTTAAATTCTTTTTAATGTTTTGGGAAAATATTTGATACAATTGTTAGATGGTATTACTATATAGATGGAGATAGAAAAGATAGTATTTTTAAAAATAATTTTCAGCTTTCCTAAATTAAGACATATTTGTACAAGCAGGGAAAATTATGAAATCTTGAGGGATTTAAACAAATTAATTGAGTTCAGCTTGCCTAATTGATTATTTTTTCTTTCCTTCCTTTCTTCCTTTTTCCCATTTCTTCTCTTTCTGCTTCATCTTTTCTCCTTCTGTTCCTTTTCTTTCTTCCTCATTTTTCTTTTCCTTTTTTTTTTGCATATTATGGATCAAGAATTTACATTGTTAAATGTTTTTTAAATAAAGAAAACATCTGATATATATTTACAGGATTCATTCTAATAAAATCCTAATAAGAAAAATAAATCAATGCACACAAAACTCATCTTTATAAAATTTTTAAAATTATTTTAAAAGAATTGTATAGTTACAGCCATATAGAAGTTTGTTTTCTTTTAGAATTTTTTTCAATTTTAATTATTATGGGTGCATAACACTTATTTAATTCAAGTCATGCACATAACAAGTTAAAAGCCAAGCTCAAAAGAAATAAATCAAAGCTACTGAGTGGATTCTACCCAATCCTTGAATCTAATGAAAATTAATCCTTCTGAAAGTCAGTTTTGGAAGAGAGAAAGGAGGACTGCTTCTTAGTTTCTTGTTTCTGATGTTTGTAAGAATCACACTCACTAACAGTGCTCTTGAAAGTTTGTTCTGGGCTCTGGTTTTTAAGCATCATATCTTAAGTTTTTGAAAAAAATACTTATTAGAAAATTAAGCTTTACTTAATTTTTTGTAAGATCTAAAATAGTCTAATTGATATAAACATATGATAACTTTTTTTGAAGTTTTTTCATAGTGAACTTCTGGCACAGATATCCTACTTTCAACTTTATTTACTCAACATTTGTAATTGTGCAAGGTATTTTGCTCAGTAGTAGCCTTACAAAATATGAAAATTATGAAGACTTAGACCTACTATTACAGAGATTGAAGAGTTATGACTAAATTCGTACACAAATTACTACAACATAGAGAATTGATATGAGTGGCAATCAATTAGGAAAAAGAGCTGAGAGAGCCCTGATGAAGCTGGGACAATCAAGATCATATTAAAGGAAAAGCAGCATCTGAGGGAGATGCCAAGAACTAGGTATAATTTTACTAGAGAGCAATAATAGCTAAACTTGCATTGTTGAAATATGAACCATACACTAATCTATGTTTTTTATGTGTGCTAAGTGATGTAATTTTTACTATAATATATGCTAGTATAATATGCAATTTATTGATGATGAAAATGAGACACAGAATGATTTTTCTTTCTCCACCAGAGAAGAGATAGGTATAAATTTCTCCAGAAAGGAAGAAAATATATGATATAAAGGTTGAGTTATATAGGCCTATATTTAGTAAAATAAATTGTGAGGTACTCATTTTAACTCAATAAATAATAAAACTGTTCTAATGTGCAAAATAATTTTTTCAAAATGGCAAATTATTATTTCAAAATTCATAAGATGCATTTTCTATTTGGTAATATTTCATAATATTTAAATAAGCTATAGTAAGTATTCATCTGTTGCATTCAATGTTGCTTTCTAAGATAAACAAATGTAGCTGCTTCAGAAAAGGAAGTGACTCTCTGGAATGGAGAAGAATGAAGAAACAAGCTTTATATCAATGTATGTCTCAAAAAAACAAAACAAAAAAGAAAACAGAGAAGAAAAGCAGTTAACTATACGTGACAGTAGTTACATGCCTCAGTCTTAGTCTTCATGACTAAGACCTAATAGACAAAGAGCATGTTGAATTTCTTAAATGTAATTCTAAACAATGTTCATGTACATAGCACATCAAAAAGTTATCATTGTTGTGAGGTTAAATATATCTCACTTCCCTATTATTTAATGGGAAAGAAAATTTCATCGTAAAAAAGAGAGGCAACTTTGACAGTGCTTGAGGTTCAAAGGAGTAGGGCACCAGCCCCATATGCTGGAGGTGATGGGTTTAAACCCAGCCCCAGCAAAAAAACTGCAAAACAAAATAAAAAATAAAAATAAGATAGGCAACTTTTTCCATATCACCCACCAGAATGGCTGTTGCACTAATTGCCGTGTAAGATTATTTACTCCCTGAAGCCAGCTCAAAACTGAGATGGTTTTTAACCCAAGGATTTCTATCTTTTGCAAATCAGATGAGTTTAAAATGCCTGCTGATTTCAGAAACAGATTCACAGCTGGAGCATCATGAGTCATGAAATACAGTGAGAACCCTACCAGCACCTTACCTCACTGACATTTGAAAAGCGGTGGATTTTTTTCTCCTTCGGAGAATCATCTCATTTTTACCTCTGATGTTGACATCCAGCTTTACAATATGTACGGAAGATAAATGAACAATAATTATATATTAAATTCGAATTTGTGAGCCCATATAATTGTAGATTCTCATTCAGGAGATACACAAAGAACACTACAATGTCACGTGCCACACCATTTTTCACGGGCGTGAGTGTGGCCAGCCGCAGTTGTCATATTTCCCTAAATATTAAAAACAGATCAGAAATCGTTCACTTTGCACAGGTCTCAGAATTTATGTAGTTAGATGCCCTAAAACCAATCTCTTCATTCTTTCTGAAATTAGAACTTCTCGCAAAAGGGGAAATATACATGAGGCAGTTTAAAGATGGCATTAACTGAGCCCTCAAAGAGAAGAATCGTTATAACCTACTAGGCTGCAATGGCAGAGGGTTCTATAGTGAAAAGAAACTCATATAATTGCAGAAGAGACAAAGTAAGGCATAGAATCTGTTCATTGACCAAACATAATAGTAAAAATTAACATTCATTAAATTCCTAGTAGGAGGCAAGTGCATCATAGGTATCAACTTTAAACTGTACAATAGCCTCGCACTGTAGGTGATGGGGTGTTCAAAGCACAGCCATGGAAAGTGCTCCTGAGAAAAGGTGACATGTTCAGGAATTCACAACATCAGGGGCGACTTCAGAATTCTATATTAAAAGTGTCAAGCCAGTTAGAAGACAGGGCTGGAAACTGGACTTTATACAACTCTCTAGACAATATTAAAGAATAAGGGAACAGAGACTGCAATTATCTGGGGGGTCAAGCCAAAGCCACCCTGTGCCCTCTGGAGGCTGCCATCCTACTAGCCTGGGCAGCGCTGAGACTCAACCGCTTCTGACTCCAGTGATGTGTTTGTTGTTCACTGTATCACACTGCCTCCTAAATTATCAGATTCAACATTCAGAATCACATTGAAGTGGAACTTGGGGTGATTTCTAAAGAGTAAGACTGAGTTTTAAAAGCTTTGTCCCTAAAAAAGGGAAGATGGATAGCAAATTGTTCCTTTAGTCTGAAAACTCACTGTTGCTTTCTCCAAAGCTGAAGGCTATCACCTGCAAACACTTTATCTCAAACATGTCACCTCTGCTTCCCTATGGTCTCTTGGACCTGTCCTCACGTCTCTGAGCCCATAGTACTGCAGGGAGCCCACGTTCAGTGCGGTGGCTCTGTGGCCTGCTGGGGCCATAACCCCAAGCTTCCCGTTGGTCTTATCCAGTGGAAATTGCACAGCTGTAAGTCCAAAACCCCTTTCGTTAGCAGAGTTACAGAATCTGCCTTATGCTGTCATGATCTGCCTTATGCTCTAATTCAGAAAGATGTGATGAACAGCCAGAACAACCATAAAAAGGAAAAAAAATATGTATTTTCATGTACCACAGTGATGTTTTCTGGGTTATCTCTGGATGGGATTGCCAAATGAAACACAAGATGCTCGGTTAAATTTGAATTTTAGATAAGCAATGGATAATATTTTAGTATGAGTGTAAATATGTAAGTAAGTATTAGTATAATGAATACTACTATAATATATAAGTATGTTCACGCAATATTTGGGATACTTATATTAAAAATTAGTATTATTTAACTTCATCCTATGTTTCATTTTCTAAACCCAGCAATCCTATCTACGTACTAAGTATAAAACCCAGTCTGTGACCTCACAGAGCTCAAACTGGGTACATCAGATATACAAACCTCAATCAGAAAAGAAAAATGGTAAGTTCTTTGTAAAGGTATAATAAAGCAATTTGGGATTACAGACAAGGAATCTTTGGGAAAGGAGAAGAATGAAGACAGAAGCTTTATATCAATGTTCTTCTGTTTTACAGTTGAAATCAAGTCAGTAGACAACTGGCATATGGCAGGCATAAGGACCTTGCTACATATTTATGAATTAGAGCACAAATCAGGCTAAAGTAGCTAATCACGCAAGGTACTACAAAAAATACCATGAGAGAATCTATGATTACTTCTGAAGTCTGTACATAGTTTTATCTAAGAGACTTCACTCATTGCCTCTTACACTGCTCAGAGAGGTTAGATTGATTTATCTCCCCCAAATCCAGGGTAGAGTCAAGTGTTCGCTTATGTCCATTGAAGTACTTTATATATACTCTGATTACAATACTCCTCACATCTCTTGTTAATATTTCTGTGTCTGCGTTTAGACTATACATTTCTAGTGCAATCGGACTTTGTATTCTTTTCTTTTTAGTCCTCTGTATAATATCCTCAGCACCTATCAACAAGTGGCACAATATAGGTCCTCAGCAAATATTGAACTGACTCTGTTAGAATTAAGTTGAAAGGGAAAATAAAGTGCTAAAAATTGAAATGATAATTATGCCCATGCTTTTGGGTGTTTTTGTATTCACATGCATGCTTTTTAACAACATACCACATAGGCCTATAGCCACAGAGTCAATTATTGTAATGGCAAACAATGATGATAATGAAAATAAAAATGAAATTCTCATAATATAAATAGAATTTGCAAACTAACAATACAATAGCAGAGAAGAATTTTTACTTATGTTGCAGCATTTTGCTATAACTTTTTATAATTTTAAATTGTCCGACTTCCAATTTTTTTAATCTCTCCAATCACTTTATCTCATACATGTTACCTAAACTGCTGAATAAATTATCTCCCTTTATCCTGCCAAATTAAATTCCTTTAGTTTTTCTACATTACTGTACTTTTTCCAATAAAAAATGAAATATTATAAAAAAAAAATAAAAAAAAATAAAATGAAATATTATATATGAATACAAAAACATATAACCCCATGGAAGCCAGGGGAATTAATTTATATTAATTGATTATAGTTGTTTGGCTAAAAAACAGATTTACTGTTTCTCTTCCATTTTTATTTCCCAATTTCAGCTACTTTTTGCTGTTGGCCTTCCTCCACTCAAATTTACTAACTTCTCACCACTTATTTCCACCTTCTCAGTATTAAGGCAAAAGTGCATGTGTGTGTTTCAGAGAGAGGCTTAAGCATACAGCATGGAGTAATATTTAAAAATGTAATTTTAAATATGCATAAATATAAATATACATTCATATATAAAATGTGTGTGTGTATATATATACACACAAACACATATATATATACATAGATTTATAAAAGAAGGAGCTTAAACATGTAGCATGGGATGATATAAACTATGTGTATATATACATAATTATGCTTGAAAAGTTTGAAAGTAAGCAGGGGTGGATTCATCTGTGTTTTGTAGAATACTAGGTACAGTGTAGGTGCTTAATAAATGTTAAATAGCTCTCAGCCTGTGCCGCCGCCGCCGCGGCTCTCCAGCCTCCTGCCGGCTGCCGGGCTACTGCTGCGGCTGCGGTTCTGGGGGCCGAGTCCCCGCCGCGCTGCAGCCGAGCTCCAGCGCGCAGACCGACCGGCGCGTCTGCTTCCCTGCCGGCAGCCTTCTAATCCGCGCGCAGCGCTGCGGCAGGTGCCCTGGGCGTCCAGAGGCGCAGCGGCTTGAGCCGGGCCGCGATCGATGACCCTGGCTGCAGACCTCTTTCAGGCTGGCCACCCCGTGTCTTTATTTTATCATCTGTGTTGAATATTGAATCATGGGGAGGAAGCTGGACCTGTCTGGTTTGACCGATGATGAAACAGAACATGTTCTTCAGGTGGTTCAAAGAGACTTCAATCTTCGCAAAAAAGAAGAACGACTAAGCTTGACTATTTTGGAATATATATAAAGGCTACAGATTGGTGAATATTGATTTTGTAACCTGAGACTGGACCCACACCTTTCACTATTAACTGTGCAGCCTACAGTACATGAAACTATAAAAATACTAAAAGAAAGTTCAGAGAAAACACTTGAAGAAATCAGCCTGGGTGAATATTTTATGAGGAGGACCCCCAGGCAATTGAAGCAACACCAAAAATACATCACTGGGATGTGATCAAAGTAAAAAGCTTCTGCACAGCCAAGAACACAGTACATAAAGCAAGCAGACAGCCCTCAGAATGGGAGAAGATATTTGCAGGTTATGTCTCTGACAAAGGTTTAATAACCAGAATCCACAGAGAACTCAAAACGTATTAGCAAGAAAAGAACAAGTGATCCTATCTCAGGGTGGGTAAGGGACTTGAAGAGAAATTTCTCTGAAGAAGACAGGTGCGCAGCCTACAGACACATGAAAAAATGCTCATCATCCTTAATCATCAGAGAAATGTAAATAAAACCACTTTGAGATATCATCTAACTCCAGTAAGATTAGCCCACATCACAAAATCCCAAAACCACAGATTTTGGCATGGACATAGAGAAAAGGGAACACTTCTGCATTGCTGGTGGAAATGCATATTAATACGTTCCTTTTGGAAAGATGTTTGGAGATCACTTAAGGATCTAAAAATAGACCTGCCATTTGATCCTTCAATTCCTCTATTAGGTATATATCCAGAGGACCAAAAATCACTTTATAACAAAGATATTTGCACCAGAATGTTTATTGCAGCCCAATTCATAATTGCTAAGTCATGGAAGAAGCCCAAGTGCCCATTGACCCATAAATGGTTTAATAAATTGTGGTATATGTACACCACGGAATATTATGCAGACTTAAAAAAAGATGGAGACCTTACCTCTTTTATGTTTACATGGATAGAGCTGGAACATATTCTTCTTAGCAAAGTATCTCAAGAATGAAAGAAAAAGTATCCAATGTACTCAGCCCTACTGTGAAACCAATATATAAGCACACACATTTCCATATGAAAGCTATAACCCAACTGCAGCCCAAGATGAAGGAGAAAGAGGAAGGGGAGGGGAGGGGAGAGGATGGGTGGAGGGAAGGTAATTGGTGGGACCACACCGATGGTGCATTTTACAAGGGTACATGTTAAATCTACTAAGTGTAGAATATAAATGTCTTAACACAGTAAGAAAATGTGATAAAGGCTATGTTAACCACTTTGATGAAAGTATTTCAAGCTGTATATAAACCCAGCACATTGTACCCCATAATTGCATTAATGTACACAGCTATGATTTAATAAACAAAAATAAATAAATAAAACAATAAAGAGGGATTGGTTGAGAGTTTTCAACATCTGATGAAAGACTCCAATTAGGATTTTTATGAAGCCCAGCAATTCCTAAGCAGGCTATTAAAAACTAAATCCACATCTAGACTAGTCTTAGTGAAGTTGTGGCACACCAAAGACAAACAGAAGGTCTCAAAAACAGCCAAATTAAGGACTTATTCAAAGGAGTAACAGCAGCACTGACGCTTGATTGTAAGCCATAGAGCAGTAATACCGTAAATGTGCTGAGATTTCAGACACCAATGGTTTGAACGTCTTAACTAAGCCTGAGATTTCCTGTAAATGTTCTTTTAGATCTCTTCCATTTAATTTTTTATGTTCCTTTATCTTTAGAGTTTTCAAAAATATGAAGTCTTCCATCTTTAGTTTGTGCTTTTAAAATATATGGCCTCATTAGAGCACAGAACTTTGCACACAATAGATAGCTATTCCATGTTTATTTGTGTGAATGAATAGATAAATGGATCAGAGAATTTTCCACATAGACAATTGGTTACTTAAGATGTCATCTCCTTTCCTTTTTATCAAAGTCATTGACAATTATATTATCATTTTATATTTATATATTTAATTCCTTTTGAGGTTATATTCCATCATGATTTTGACCTTTATTTATTTATTTATTTTTTTGCCATTGTTGTTTTACCTGGCCCAGGCCAGGTTTGAACCCACCAGCCTCCGTGTGTGTGGCCAGCGCCCTACCCACTGAGCTATGGGCGCTGCCCCATGATTTTGATCTTTTGCTAATGCATACATTTTCTTTTTTTTTTTTAAGGAAAATTTCTCTTTATGCATGTGATTATGCCCAGCTTTTCACATCTGCACTGTTAGGAATTCCAGGATGACACACTCATTTTCTCTTGGTCATGTCAGTGTCGTAGTGACTTTTTAAATTTTTGGTATCTGATCTCAGCTGTGACAACTGAAATGAATGAGTCTTTCTTTCCCTTTGGTTCTTTATCCTGAGCTTCTCCACAGCATAGAGGCCTCAGGATTCCAAGAAAAGCATGAGCAGAAGCTGTAAGGGGCCTTGAGGTCAAGGCTCAGGGTTAGGCTGATAGATTGATTCCCTGAGAGGCACTGCAAAGAATTAGTGAATCTACAACATATGCTATTTACCATGAATTTTCACTTACTTACAATCAATAGTGGTTGATTGTACTGGGCTACATAATACTTAAATTTAAAATAATCAAATGCAGTGGAGTCATCAAAATCTTGGCAGTCTCTGGTATTTCTAGTTATAATTTTTTGTTTTCAGGTTTAGTGATCTTAGCAGAAGTCCTCTTTCTGGCCCTGGGTTAGCATTGGTATTAGTGATAAACTCAGTTAACATATTTGGGAAACAATTACAGAAAACAGTGACCTTATGGGCGCCTTCTCTTTGGGAGACAGTATAACAAAGTAGTTTTGTCACAGATAGACCCACTTTACCTGCCAGTTACTTAGATTGCTGTTCTAAATCTGCTTTGTTTATTAATTTTCAAAACTTGATATGCTGTTAATGTATTAAAATTAAACTCAATCCCCCCAGTATTAGCTTGATGGATGATCTAAAGCGTGTAGTACAGTGATTTCTAGTAAATTTACAGTTATGTAGTCATTGCCACAATATAGTTTTAGCAAATTTTCATTATCCTCAAAGGAGATCTTTCTGAAAAGATCTCTTTTGATCATTTGCTTTCAATCTCTTCCCACCCTAGCTACAGGTGACCAGTAACCTTATTTTCTCTAGATTTGCCTTTTATGGACATTTCGTATATATAGAATCATATAATATGTCATCTTTTGCACATGGCTTCTTTCATTTAGCATACTGTCTTTGAGTCCATTTATGTTATAGCATCTATGAGCTATTTATTCCCTTTCATTGCTACATAGTATTCTGTGGTATGGATGTTCTTCCTTTTGTTTATCTGTTCACTCAATGAATTGTTTCACTCCTTAGCTCTTAATGAATAATGCAGCTGAGAGGAAATTTCTTTTCTATTCCTGGTTTGTTGAGAGCTTTTGTCAGAAAAGCATGTAGGATTTTGTGAAATGCTTTTTCTGTACCTATAAAAATGATGATTTTTTAAAGTGATAGAGTAGTAGTTTATTAAAGAATAGAAATGCTTCCAATACCCTTTTTTATGATGGTTTTTAGTCTTTTTTTCACTCAGATGATGTATTACATTAGTTGATTTTTAATTGCTATAAATACCACTTAATCATGGTGAATAATCCTTTATGTATGTTCTTGAGTTTCTTTTATAATATATATTTGTTAAATATCTTAACACAATAACTAAGAAAATGCCAGGAGGGCTATGTTAACCAGTGTGATGAAAATGTGTCAAACAGTCTATAAAACCAGTGTATGGTGCCCCACAATCATATTAATGTACACAGCTATGATTTAATAATAATAAAAAAAAACAAAATAAATGTTAAATAATAATAGTTTGCTTCTATCCATTTATACTCTATCTGAAATTAAGCAATGGGGTGCCAAATTATGTATCAAATGGTTTTTATTAGATTATATTTTCCTAGGCAGCAGGTGGAAGATTTACAATGCGTTATGCATCGCAGCTCTTCCCCTGAGCAACTTACCATGCAGTTCAAATAGATAAATTTCTGACCTACACCCTGCAGGGAGATTGTAATGGATAAAATCAGTGTCCAGCCTGTCTGCTTTTGCTTTCTTTCTCTCTTCCTCTCCCTCAATCTCATCACTTCTTTTGAAATAAATGAAGCCTTCTGCATTTAGAGAAAAATGATTCTTGCACTTGGAACTGGTAAAATTTCTTATGCCAATTGTAAAGTTTGATATCACAAACTCCTTAATGAGTTTCTTTGTATGTATTTGAGCTATATTTTGTTGATATGTATTCTCTTAATTTGGATTTAAGTGCACCTTATGATTTAATTGGCAACCGTAAAATGTATACTCTTTTTAAAGGAGAGTGATGGAGAGATGGCAATTGTTTTCTTTGAAAAACATGTAGAAAAATCATGAAGCAACACAGCTATGATTTAATAAAAAAGAATAAAGTAGAAAAAATATTAATTGGAAAAGTTTAGAGTACAACTTGTGTCATCTGGGCTAACTTTCTAAATGTTCTGTCTGTATTTTGTTTCTATCGTGAAGTTCCTGAAATATGCTGCAACACGTGATGATGAGGCAGCCTCCTGCTCAGAAGTCTACTCTTCTATTTTTCTTTGTAAAACTATGCAGTCAAGACTTAATGTTGGTTTGGACCAAGATGATAATGGAGGACTTCAGAGTCTTCTACAACAGACTAGTTTTCTGTGTTATATTCTGGGTTGTTTACAAAATATACATTCTCCCCTCCTTCATTATTAAAAGAACCTCACTCTTATTCAGGATGAAAATGTGTCTTGATTCAACTCTCATCTCTTCAGCCTCCCTTGCAGCTACAAAGAGCCACATGAGCCAGTTCTGGTCAAAAAAACATGAGCAGAAATTATTATGTGAAGTCACAGGAACAATTGGTAAAAGAGAAGCGTTTTTACATATATCATTCTTTGGTTCATAGGTCTTTGCCCTTTTCCATCTTCTTTTTCCTTTTGAGAAGAAATGTAAAGTTGAAGAAGGAGCAGCTATGTTGTGAGAATGAGGAGTTGTCTTCATCTGTTTTGGTTATCATAACCAAGTACCATAGATTGGGTGGCTTACCCCATAGACCAGAAGTGGGGAACCTGCATTCTTCTCATTTCAATATTGTTCTTTTGTTAAGCACCACCGGAGACAAAACAGCTTCGTCTTTTTCTGCTGCACCCCTTTAAAAAAAAGGATTTGTCCTGTAAAATTTGGATTCATTAAAAAAGCAATGCTTAAGGACTTGGAAGGCCACATGTGGAAGGCCTAAAGGTTGCAGATTCCAGGGCAGTTGGCATGCTGATTAGGCATCTGGTGAGACCACACTTTCTGGGTCATAGTCGGCCACCTTATCAGTGGGTCCTTACGTGGTTTTCTCTTCTTTCACTTTCTTAATGATTATCACTACCTCACTTTATACTTGGTTTCTTACTTTTGTCTACTTCATCAATTTCAGCTGGACTTTGACATTTATTTCATTTTTATACGTCTGATGTCTAGAACAGTATCTGAGACATAGTTTAGAGCCCATTATACACTAGTTGAATGAATGTGTGAATAAATGGCTTCTCAAATCCTCTATCATTTTGATTACATTTCTATTATTTACTTTTGTTTGGTTAATTCTTAAACTATGGCATGCACATCTCAACGTTGATTTCCAGATATGGTTAAATTTAAAAAGCTGCTATGTTTCTTTCCGGGAAGTAATTAACATTGGAGATTTTCTATTATCTTTGTCATTCAATTAATTCATATAATCAGGTAATTATAACCCCTGATATCTCCTACCTCCTGGATTATATTGTTACACCCTATCTCCTTAATCCTGTATTTATATTGCATTATCATTATACAAATTTCAGATCTTATAAGTAACTAAAGGATGACTAGTATAGTATTTTAGTCAATGGAAAGTATAATATTTAATGGACAGTAAAATATTTAAAAATTAATCTGTATTACTTGAGTTCTCCAGTTGAGATTTTTAAACTGTGTACAATGAATATGATCTACAGAGAACTAACATGCCATTTTATAAGATATTGCTTTGGCTTTGCATTATTTTGCATATTAAAATATTTTTCATGTCTGTTTTCTCCTTTTCTCAGATACACATTTTCTATTGTGTGAATTCCTATAATTTTCCTTAAATCTTTTTCTAAAAATGCAATATGTTTGTAAGAAAAAAAGGAAGAAAGTAAGAAAGAAAGGAGGGGAGGGAAAGCAAAGAGAGAAAAAGAGAAGGAAAAAGGGAAGAAAGGAGGGAGGGAAGGAAGAAAACAAGGAAGGAAGGAAGGAAAAAGGGAAAGAAGAATGGAAGGGAGGGAAGGAAACACTGATGCACTGCCTGAATATCTTGCAATTAAGACTGTTTATGAAGATTCTTGTTCTGACAACACAAGAAAACTTCAGTGAAGGCCATTTTTCCCCTTTAGAATGGTTCCACCTGTGTTTCATTCTGAAGTAAAAATTACCTCAAAGAGAATGGTCTTCAAGGTTCTCTTTAGAACTGATGATGCTCCTGAATCACCCAATCTCTCTGCCTTGCTGATTATAACCTACCTGGATATTTCTGTCTCCTAATATTACACCACTCCTGTAGCCACTTGATCAAGCCCTGTTGAGTGCATTTAGGGGACTTACACTTGTCTCACTTTGGGGAAGACTTGTGCTGGCCTCAGTGCTAACCCAGATAGCAGCATTATGGATTTATGGAAGAGCTTCCGTATACAATTGTGCTTATTGGCTGAAGATGCCTTAAAGCCCAAGACAAGGTAGGAGTGCTAGAAGCCATAATGGGGTGAAGCAGTCATTGACTTCAGGGCTTTCTCCATTAAGGACACAGAAGTCAGTAATATATTAAATGTTGCAAGGAAAGTTGGTAGGGGAAACTCTGATGTGACTGAGGACAATGTCTAGGACTATCTAGACAAGTATAAAGAAACCCTTACGGGCAAGGAACTCGAAGATCTGTTGAAATATTCTATGGGTGATGATGGTGGTGGTGCTGATGATGACGATGATGAGGCAGATTTAGTGGAGGCAGAGCTCTCCATTTGGATACTTCAAAAATTTACATCAGTGTTTCAACAGGCAGAGGTGTTAAAGAACATACTCCTTAAGTATAATTCTTTTGTAGAATGAAGCTTCCATGTCACTCAAGAGATAACAACATGCCAACAACCACTGCACAATTTGTTTGACGATGAAAAGGGTAAGGAGAAACATATTCCTATATAATGTTTCTAACCAAAGCATTTATAACTATGAAGCTTTAACCTCCAATACTTGAAAAATCCTCAGCTCTCGACATCCACAAATCTTCACATTAGTATTATTGCGGCTACTCCAAAGCATTTGTGTAGATGATCGTTTTGATGTCCTATCAGAAGGATCAAGTTAACCTGATATTTCATTAACCAATGAAGCCTACAGCACCACACATTTTATGCCTCATCACATAGGCACTACACAGCAATGATCATCATTATCATCACCATACAATGATTATCAAGAAATAGGAACACTGAGGTGAGTGTTAATACACTATTTTGGCTTATTGAAATAAATAAATTTATAAATGTTTAAAAAAAGAATTGCTACATTGTTGTTGACATACACTATATAGTTATATCTGTTCTTATTGTGTACAGACATTTTCCTTTGGTTATTTCCTAGGTGATACAGTTTAACAACTATTTACATATAGCCTGCATCGTATTAGGTATTATAAGTAATCTAGAGATGATCTACGTGTATAGGAGGATGTGCATAGATCATATAAAAATACTGCACCATTTCATATGAAGAACTTCAGCAATTCTTGGATTGGTCTTGGAACCAATCCTTCATAGATATTGAGAAATAAATTCACTGAAAAGAAGAAAAAAATGCTAACCCAGAAAAATCTATATTTTACAAAACAAAAATTAATCAAAGTCACAGAAAAATTAGTAATATTTTAGACATACAGATGTTGAATTCACTTATCACCAGCAGGCCTATACTATAATAAATATTAAAGAAAGTCCTTTGGTAGAAGAAAATTACTACTACATGAGAATATAGGCATTCACAAAAAAATTTAAAACCACTTTAATAATAATTATACCAGTAAATATATAATATTTTTATACAATCTCTTAAAAATAATTGACTTTTAACTAATTCACAATATGAAAATAATTGACTTTTAAATAATTCACAATATGAAAATAACAACAATGTACTCTGTCATGTTAAAAATACGTGTAAAGGTAAAATTTTGACAAGGACAACACAAAGATCAGTAAAGGCAAAATGGAGATAAATTCTTCTCAAGTTTCCAATTATAATTAAAATGATATAATACCAATTAAGGGTAAATGGTGATAACTTAAAAAGATATCTTTTATGCTGAATAATGAATAAATTAAATATATATATAGGTAATAAGTTGATAAGTGAGCTGAAATGGAATCATTAAAATAAAAATTCAATACAAATATAGAAGGCGAAAAGGAAGAAAAGAGGAACTCAAAAAAAGAGATGGGACAAATCTGAAATAGACAGCAATAGACTTAAACCTACCCAGACTAATGATCATTCTAAAAGTCAATGGTTTAAATTCCCCTAGTTAAAAGGAAGATATTTTAAAATAGAATTTTAAAGTGTAACCCGACTCATGCCTTTTATAAGAATGTATTTTAAATACAAAGACACAAATAGAAGTGAAATATGAAAACAGATATAACATGGTATCATGAAATAAAAGGAAGATTAAGTGGTTTAATTGACATCAATTAAGGTAGATTACCAAGAAAATAATATTACTAGAGATGAAGAGGGTTATTTCTAACAATAAAGAGGGTTTTTTTTTTCTTTTTTTTTTTAATTTCAGGATATTAAGGCAGTACAATTTTTTTTTTGTTTTGTTTTTGTTTTTGTTTGTTTGGGTCCTTTTAACATATGTAATGCTAAGTCAGGGATTTTGGTGTGCCTGTCCCCAGAATAGTGCTCATTGTATCTTATATACAAGTTTTTATAATTCAGCCCCTTTCCAATCTCTCCCAATCTTGATTTTTAAGGTCCTTTACATCTCATTGTGTGTATGTGTACCAATAATTTATTTCCAACTGATAATGAGAAGATGTGGTGTTAGTTTTTCAATTCTGAGATACCTCACTTAGGATAATAACTCTTTCTTGTACCATAGTATGTTTAAAAATGCTAAAATGTCTTTGTAACACAAAACAAGTACCTAAATATAAACAAACAAAAATTTAAACTAAAAAATTAAATGAAAGAATTTTTTCCTCAAAGTTTGGGCCAAACACAGGAGTGTGCATTATACATGGCAAAATACAGAATGTTTGGCATGGATTTAATACTTACGTAAATTTACATGAATAACACTGCCTTATAAACCAAGAGAAATTCTGTTTTATTTTTTGAATGTCAGTAACACTTATCACCATTTTAAAGAACTACGCCACTATCAACAACACTCTTCCTCTTGTCTTTCCCACACTATTAACCTCAGCACTACCTTTTCATGAACAGTATTTTGTAAGAATTCCATTATCATGAAATAAAAGTCATAGGTAATATAATATGCCTTTATACAAAATACTAAATTTCCATGAGGTCTTTGAGTTTAAAACAAGTTTGAAATGTTTGTGATTTTTAAGACTATTACTACTGAAAAATGGAGGAGGGAGAGAAAAGAGGGGAAGGAGGGACAGAGAGAGGGAGAAAGGAGAGGAGAGAAGAGAAGAGAGAAAAATAATTTTGAAAAGCTAAGCAGACATTTGATTATTTGGGGCCTTCTGAATCATTGTTGGGAGTCTGTGGATTTTATTTTTAAATAGTACTAGGTCAGACCATGCAGTTCATGAACTTATCCAGAAATAGCGCTACACATCTCATTGCTGATATCATTATGGTCACCTTAGAAGTTCTCCCCTTGGGGAGCTATGCACCAATGCCTGCACTTAGTCCACCCTTAAAAGCTTTTTCTAAGATGAGTTCACAAACTTAATTGTGAGACCTTGTATAACTATAGCTCTCATGGCCATTCCAGGAAAAGAAAGTTCCAGAATTGCTTTGACGTGTTGACTAGGTGCTAGGATCAGTGCACAGGTTCCCAAGGGAAGTACTTTGAAGATGATCATAGTGATATTCAACAATGAGGTATGTAGCAATTTTTCTAGAAGGAGTTTGCAAACTTAATTGTCTAATCTTGTATGTTGCTATGTGAAGGTTATAAGCAAGAAAGTGTCAACAGCCCTTTAGTCAAAAAATAAATTAAAAGACAATGTGCCATACTTTGATCTAATAGAGAAAAAAAGGCAGAGAAATAAAGCCCTCTTTCATGTAGCTTACATTTAGCAAAGAAAGACAGACAGTAAATAATGATAATACCTTTTTCTACTAAATGTGAGATTTATGAAGAAAGATATATTTTCTTTTTGGTGCATATGCATTTGTAATAGGCAACCTTTTTTTTTTTTTGCACTCTTGAATTCTACTCACGCTCTGCATTAAACACATTTTGTTTGTGACAATTTAAGACAATGGGTGGTTCAAATCTTTAAGAATGTAAAAAAAAAGTTTATTAAAGGAAGGTTAGTATGTAAAGTTATAGTCTTTATTGCCTCGACTGCTTCTGAGGCCATAATTGATACTTATCACCAACCTCCCTTAAACACATAATCAGACTTTTTAGTCAGCCAGCCTCTCAGCTAGTCTAAGTTGCTTAAACGGTATGGTAAGCAGATCTTTATCCCTGAAGGTCTGAACTCTGGTTGCCTTGCCCTTATTAGTCTAGTCAATGGTTGCATTAATTGTCCTTTCTGTGTTAAATCTGGGCAAGGAAACAAGAGAGTCCAGTGAATCCATATGGCCCAGGTATACTCCTCTTTGCAATCGCTATGCAGAAGTAACCCTAGATTCTTGTAACAATGAGGATAAATAAATTGTGCTGAGGAATCCAGAGTGAACAAGCAGTATGTGGAACCCTCCTGTGTGTGACTTCTGGTGGAGGAACGCCTCACTTTCCTTCAAGAACCAGTAGAGCCTAAATGAAAAATCACCCTAATTACCAAATCAACTATTATAAAATTTATCTTTATCTTAACCTCTATGTTTTTTGGGAGAAAGTTAATTCTCATGAACAATAAACTCTATAGGACAATCTAAATTATAAGGCTATACTAGTATTTTATTACATCCATGTTAAGTGTTGCTTGACTAATGTAAGCTGTTTACTATAGCTGTATTGCAGCATTTTTCTTTTTTTTTTTTTTTTTTTTTTTGTGGAGACTGAGTCTCACTTTATCGCCCTCAGTGGAGTGCCGTGGCATCACACGGCTCACAGCAACCTCCAACTCCTGGGCTTAAGCGATTCTCTTGCCTCAGCCTCCCGAGTAGCTGGGACTACAGGCGCCCGCCACAACGCCCGGCTATTTTTTGGTTGCAGTTCAGCCAGGGCCGGGTTTGAACCCGCCACCCTCGGTATATGGGGCCAGCGCCTTACCGACTGAGCCACAGGCGCCGCCCTGTATTGCAGCATTTTTCATAAATTCTTAAAAAATATTAATATATAAAGTTCTATTTCAAATCTATTTGAAAGGATAATTTTATTATTTACCAACCTTAATCTAAATTTCTAATCAAGTATTTTTCATATTAGTAGCCTTAAGTATTTAAAAAATTAAAAAGTGATATATTTTTACATTGATTAGAATAGCAAAATCATAAACATGAATACGCATTCTTTTCAAAATGTATATTTTGCATATACTGTATCAGCTCTGGAATCAGATGTTGACAATATAAACACAAATTAGGCACAGTTAAGATAAAGAAACAACTTCTTTCTAAATTACTTATTATGGAATATATAAAATTTAGAGGGATTTATATTTCTAAATCAGGAGATACCAAGATCTGTCAGAATAAATATCTTGCAGCATGAAATGAGTGAAGATTAAAGCCATGCAAAATGTTGGTAATGAGAACTGAAACCTGGCTCGTTTCCATTTTTATTAGAAATTTGAATTTAGCTTATGCTCACTTAGAAGTTCATTACCTTTTCAGACAAATCTAATCTATATTTTTAGGTCATTCTCCATCCTTTGCATTCATTCTCCCTAAGATCTAATGAAATGCTGGCTCAGGAAAATCCTGTTTTCCCATCCTCACATAATTAACATCCTTGAATGGACACATAGGTTATGGGCTTAAAGGCTTTAAAACAGAAGACATTGGGCAGGGACCTTCGCTCTCCATGATGTAAAGGTATTAGGTTTAAAGTTTAGGGCACATATATGTTTTTAGCATTTATAACTTTGTCATAAAAACATACAAAGAAACAAAAAAGAGGACACAAAAGCATCTGCTTAATTCATCAATTTGACAGAAATATTAATAACCTCAAGCCCCATTCCCTCTCCTTATGTTTGACTCGCACCTGAAAAGAGTAAGAATATACAAACTTCTGTTCTTGAACTTATCTAGGTGAAAAATGTCTGCCTAATCGGCACATTAAGGTCAATTTCCATTTTCATCTTCCCAAGAAGAACAATATTTTAAATCTTAGTGTAAAGCACAATTTCTCCCAAATTATTATACTACAAAAAGGAAATCATCTTATGCTAAATTTTTTTATGAAGGCTTTAGTGATGCAGAGTACTCTCTAATTTACTTTATTTGGAAAGGAAAGGCTTATATATTGAAGACGACTTAACTAGAAAATTGTTCTAAGAGTGTCAAAGAGGAGGCGGAGCAAGATGGCAGCCGAGTAACAGCTTCCTTGCATCTGGGCACCGTGAGTCTGGGGAGATAGGACTTCAGGCATCTCTGGCTGGTGGGATCTGCCTACCATCACTCCTATGAGGATACAGGGAGTCAGCGAGAGACTTCTGGACCCCAAGAGGAGGACTAAAACAGTGGAAAACCGGCAAGTGGTCGCGTGTGTTCAATCCGTCTAAACCCGCCCACAACTGTAAGTTCAGTAGCAGCGAGACTGCAAACCAGAAAGGCCTTACCTGTGAACTGTTTTGATGTCCTTGGACTTGGCACTGAGTTGAACTGCCTTGGGGAAGGCCTGAGCGGGAGGGCGGAGAACTTTGGCCGTTGTCTAGGGCCCCAGTCTGAGCCGCTGAGCCAGACGGAGCTAAAACTGTTTGGCGGTGGGTCACACGGAACCATTGTCAGTGATCTGCCCCGGCAAGCTCCGCCCTCAGAGTCGCAGAGCTAGAAACGGGTGGGAGCTGGTAACCCAGCAACCAAGTAGCCTAAGGGTTGGGTCTGAGCCGCCTTGCAGCCCTAACCCTCAGGGGCAGAGTGAGACCGGTTTTGGCACACTGAGTAAGTGGATAGCCACTTCAGCAGTGATTCCAGCGAGAAAGCTGGGAAAGCTTCTGCTCAGCAAGTTTACAAGTTCAAAGTGCCTTTTAAGTGGGCTGAAGAGAGATTTAGGGTGTCTACCTGCTGAGGTTTGAGAAATCAGCAGCCTCCAGTCGTATCAGAACTGTGACTAACATCTCACACCCCAGAAGACCACGTGTTGCCCAGACAATATTCAATAACATATACAAACTGCTTTGTTTTTGGTTGTGTATTTTTTTCTTTCTTTCTTTTTTTTTCTTTTTTTTTTTTTTGTTTGGTTGTGTTTTTTTTGTTTGTTTATTTTGACGTTGTTGATGTTCTTTTGTTTTTTAATTTCAATCTTTTCCATACAGATCCCTTTTTCTTTCTCAATTTTACTGGTTTAATTATAATTTCCCATTGCTGCCTTTTTTAATAACTACAACTTCATTTTTGCTAGTGTTTCTACCACTATCACTTGGTTTTTCACCCAATTTTATCCCCGTAAAGTTTTCTGTTTGCTTGTTTTGGTTTGATTTATAGCATTTTTGTCTTTCCTCTCTACTTGGTGGAGGTGGGGTACTGTGTCTGATCAGGTTAGCAAAGAGCTGCTGACCTCAAGGGAACCACCCCACTGGCCACCCCCAAAAGGTGGGGGTTTTTTAAGGTTGTGTCAAAGTACCCTACTGTACACCTATATTGCCCTGTCTCCCTCTTTCTGTGCCTCTCTTCTTTTTGTCAATATTCCTTATCCCCACCCCCTCTCCTTTCTCTATCTTTCTTTTTTTTTCTTATCACTCGGTTCTCCTTTCTTTCATCCCCTTTTTTGCTCTTCAATCTTCTCACCTTTCTGGTCCTGTAACCCTTAGTCCACAGGCACAAGAACTTAAAGAGCAAGAGGAAGTGAAAGGAAAATTAGGGCAAGGAAACAGATAAAAGAAATCACTCATGAGGAAGAATCAGCAGAAAACTCCAGGCAACATGAAGAACCAGTCCAGAACAACCCCGCCAAGGGACCATGAGGTAGCTAATGCAGAGGATTCCACCTATACAGAAATGTTAGGAATGACAGAAAGGGAATTTAGAATACACATGTTGAAAACAATGAAAGAAATGATGGAAACAATGAAGGAAACTGCTAATAAAGTGGAAAATAACCAAAAGGAAATCCAAAAACAGAATCAAATCAGAGACGAACGATATGAAGAATATAAAAAGGATATAGCAGAGCTGAAGGAAATGAAACAGTCAATCAGGGAACTTAAAGATGCAATGGAAAGTATCAGCAACAGGTTAGACCATGCAGAAGAAAGAATTTCAGAGGTAGAAGACAAAGTTTTTGAGATAACTCAGATAGTAAAAGAGGCAGAAAAGAAGAGAGAGAAAGCAGAACGTTCACTGTCAGAATTATGGGACTTTATGAAGCGTTCCAACATACGAGTTATAGGAATTCCAGAAGGGGAAGAAGAATGCCCCAGAGGAATGGAAGCCATACTAGAGAATATTATAAAAGAAAATTTCCCAAACATCACCAAAGATTCTGACACACTGCTTTCAGAGGGCTATCGGACCCCAGGTCGCCTCAACTCTAACCGAGCTTCTCCAAGACACATTGTGATGAACCTGTCCAAAGTCAAGACAAAAGAAAAGATTCTGCAAGCTGCCAGGAGTAAGCGCCAGTTGACCTACAGGGGCAAATCCATCAGAGTGACCGCAGACTTCTCTAATGAAACTTTCCAAGCAAGAAGACAATGGTCATCTACCTTTAATCTACTTAAACAGAACAATTTTCAGCCCAGAATTCTGTACCCTGCCAAGCTAAGCTTCAAAATTGACGGAGAAATCAAATCATTTACGGATATACAAACATTGAGGAAATTCGCCACAACAAGACCAGCTCTACAGGAAATACTTCAACCTGTTCTGCACACTGACCACCACAATGGATCAGCAGCAAAGTAAGAACTCAGAAATCAAAGGACAGAACCTAACCTCCACACTGATGCAAAGGATAAAACTAAGCAATGGAGTCTCACCAAATAAGACGAATAGAATACTACCACACTTATCAATTATCTCCATAAATGTTAATGGCTTGAATTCCCCACTGAAGAGACATAGATTGGCTGACTGGATTAAAAAACACAAGCCATCCATTTGCTGTCTGCAAGAAACACATCTGGCTTCAAAAGACAAATTAAAGCTCCGAGTCAAGGGTTGGAAGACAATTTTTCAGGCAAATGGAATTCAGAAGAAAAGAGGAGTTGCAATCTTATTTTCAGATACATGTGGATTTAAAGCAACTAAAGTCAAAAAAGACAAAGATGGTCACTTTATATTGGTCAAGGGAAAAATACAACAAGAAGACATTTCAATTCTAAATATTTATGCACCCAATTTAAATGCTCCCAGATTCTTGAAGCAGACCTTACTCAGTCTGAGCAATATGATATCTGACAATACCATCATAACAGGGGACTTTAACACACCTCTTACAGAGCTGGACAGATCCTCTAAACAGAAATTAAACAAAGCCATAAGAGATTTAAATGAGACCCTAGAACAACTATGCTTGATAGACGCATATAGAACACTCCACCCCAAAGATAAAGAATATACATTCTTCTCATCACCCCATGGAACATTCTCCAAAATTGATCATATCCTGGGACAGAAAACAAATATCAACAGAATCAAAAGAATTGAAATTTTACCTTGTATCTTCTCAGACCATAAGGCACTAAAGGTGGAACTCAACTCTAACAAAAATGCTCGACACCACCCAAGGGCATGGAAATTAAACAATCTTCTGTTGAATAACAGATGGGTGCAGGAAGAAATCAAACAGGAAATCATTAACTTCCTTGAGCATAACAACAATGAAGACACAAGCTACCAAAACCTGTGGGATACTGCAAAAGCAGTTTTGAGAGGAAAATTCATCGCTTTAGATGCCTACATTCGAAAAACAGAAAGAGAGCACGTCAACAATCTCACAAGAGATCTTATGGAAATGGAAAAAGAAGAACAATCTAAGCCTAAACTCAGTAGAAGAAAAGAAATATCCAAAATCAAATCAGAGATCAATGAAATTGAAAACAAATAATCATTCAGAAAATTAATGAAACAAGGAGTTGGTTTCTTGAAAAAATAAATAAAATAGATAAACCATTGGCCAGACTAACTAGAAATAGAAAAGTAAAATCTCTAGTAACCTCAATCAGAAACGATAAAGGGGAAATAACAACTGATCCCACAGAGATACAAGAGATCATCTCTGAATACTACCAGAAACTCTATGCCCAGAAATTTGACAATGTGAAGGAAATGGATCAATATTTGGAATCACACCCTCTCCCTAGACTTAGCCAGGAAGAAATAGACCTCCTGAACAGACCAATTTCAAGCACTGAGATCAAAGAAACAATAAAAAAGCTTCCAACCAAAAAATGCCCTGGTCCAGATGGCTTCACTCCAGAATTCTATCAAACCTTCAAGGAAGAGCTTATTCCTGTACTGCAGAAATTATTCCAAAAAACAGAGGAAGAAGGAATCTTCCCCAACACATTCTATGAAGCAAACATCACCCTGATACCAAAACCAGGAAAAGACCCAAACAAAAAGGAGAATTTCAGACCAATCTCACTCATGAATATAGATGGAAAAATTCTCAACAAAATCCTAGCCAATAGATTACAGCTTATCATCAAAAAAGTCATTCATCATGATCAAGTAGGCTTCATCCCAGGGATGCAAGGCTGGTTTAACATACGCAAGTCCATAAACGTTATCCACCATATTAACAGAGGCAAAAATAAAGATCACATGATCCTCTCAATAGATGCAGAAAAAGCATTTGATAAAATCCAGCATCTTTTTCTAATTAGAACACTGAAGAGTATAGGCATAGGTGGCACATTTCTAAAACTGATTGAAGCTATCTATGACAAACCCACAGCCAATATTTTACTGAATGGAGTAAAACTGAAAGGTTTTCCTCTTAGAACTGGAACCAGACAAGGTTGTCCTCTGTCACCTTTACTATTCAACATAGTGCTGGAAGTTCTAGCCAATACAATTAGGCAAGACAAGGAAATAAAGGGAATCCAAATGGGAGCAGAGGAGGTCAAACTCTCCCTCTTTGCTGACGACATGATCTTATACTTAGAGAACCCCAAAGACTCAACCACAAGACTCCTAGAAGTCATCAAAAAATACAGTAATGTTTCAGGATATAAAATCAATGTCCACAAGTCAGTAGCCTTTGTATACACCAATAACAGTCAAGATGAGAAGCTAATTAAGGACACAACTCCCTTCACCATAGTTTCAAAGAAAATGAAATACCTAGGAATATACCTAACGAAGGAGGTGAAGGACCTCTATAAAGAAAACTATGAACTCCTCAGAAAGGAAATAGCAGAGGATTTTAACAAATGGAAGAACATACCATGCTCATGGATGGGAAGAATCAACATTGTTAAAATGTCTATACTTCCCAAAGCAATCTACCTATTCAATGCCATTCCTATCAAAGTACCTACATCGTACTTTCAAGATTTGGAAAAAATGATTCTGCATTTTGTATGGAACCGGAAAAAACCCCGTATAGCAAAGGCAGTTCTTAGCAACAAAAATAAAGCCGGGGGCATCAGCATACCAGATTTTAGTCTGTACTACAAAGCCATAGTGCTCAAGACAGCATGGTACTGGCACGAAAACAGAGACATAGACACTTGGAATCGAATTGAACACCAAGAACTGAAACTAACATCTTACAACCACCTAATCTTCGATAAACCAAACAAGAACTTACCTCGGGGGAAAGACTCCCTATTCAATAAATGGTGTTGGGAGAATTGGATGTCTACATGTAAAAGACTGAATCTGGACCCACACCTTTCCCCACTCACAAAAATTGATTCAAGATGGATAAAGGACTTAAATTTAAGGCATGAAACAATAAAAATCCTCAAAGAAAGCA
Organism: Nycticebus coucang; assembly: GCF_027406575.1. Lineage (NCBI taxonomy): Eukaryota > Metazoa > Chordata > Mammalia > Primates > Lorisidae > Nycticebus > Nycticebus coucang. The sequence goes on from NC_069785.1 coordinate 83,219,769, forward strand.
TAGGAAAAACACTGGAAGATATTGGCCTGGGGGAAGACTTCATGAAGAAGACTGCCATGGCAATTGCAACAACAAAAATAAACAAATGGGACTTCATTAAACTGAAAAGCTTCTGTACAGCTAAGGAGACAATAACCAAAGCAAAGAGACAACCCACACAATGGGAAAGGATATTTGCATATTTTCAATCAGACAAAAGCTTGATAACCAGAATCTATAGAGAACTCAAATTAATCCACATGAAAAAAGCCAACAATCCCTTATATCAATGGGCAAGAGACATGAACAGAACTTTCTCTAAAGACGACAGACGAATGGCTAACAAACACATGAAAAAATGTTCATCATCTCTATATATTAGAGAAATGCAAATCAAAACATCCCTGAGATATCATCTAACCCCAGTGAGAATGGCCCACATCACAAAATCTCAAAACTGCAGATGCTGGCGTGGATGTGGAGAGAAGGGAACACTTTTACACTGCTGGTGGGACTGCAAACTCGTACAACCTTTCTGGAAGGAAGTATGGAGAAACCTCAAAGCACTCAAGCTAGACCTCCCATTCGATCCTGCAATCCCATTACTGGGCATCTACCCAGAAGGAAAAAAATCCTTTTATCATAAGGACACTTGTACTAGACTGTTTGTTGCAGCTCAATTTACAATCGCCAAAATGTGGAAACAGCCTAAATGCCCACCAACCCAGGAATGGATTAACAAGCTGTGGTATATGTATACCATGGAATACTATTCAGCCATCAAAAAAAATGGAGACTTTACATCCTTCGTATTAACCTGGATGGAAGTGGAAGACATTATTCTTAGTAAAGCATCACAAGAATGGAGAAGCATGAATCCTATGTACTCAATCTTGATATGAGGACAATTAATGACAATTAAGGTTATGGGGGGGGGAAGCAGAAAGAGGGATGGAGGGAGGGGGGTGGGGCCTTAGTGTATGTCACACTTTATGGGGGCAAGACATGATTGCAAGAGGGACTTTACCTAACAATTGCAATCAGTGTAACTGGCTTATTGTACCCTCAATGAATCCCCAACAATAAAAAAAAAAAAAAGAAGAAAAAAAAAAAAAAAAAAAAGAGTGTCAAAGAGCTTCCAGAGCTCCCAAACCCCTTTGATAGAATATATTTTGAAATAAAAAGGGAAAAAAAGAAGCAAAGAAATTTAATATGAATTTAATTGTTTTCCTTTTATTCTTAAGAGACGATATAAAACCATAATCATATCATTGTATACAGTTATGATTTAATAAAAAAATTAAAAAGAAAAAAACCAAAAAAAAAAAAAAAACTAAAAGGATGAAATAAGTGATCAAGTTGCAGAAAACACATGTATATACCTTCAGGACAAATAGAAACCCAACTTGCCTAAAGCATAACCACAGTTACCTGTGGCCTAAAATCAAGTTTCCAGCAATAAAAGGACACACAATTTTAAACATTGTCCAAGGATATTGGAAGCAAAGGCAAAGTGCTCTGGATAAGATATTATATGAGACACTGAACATGATTTTGGTAATTGCTATAGTTTGAATGATTTCATACTTTCCAAAATTCTTGTTAATACTTAATCATGTTTTGATAGGTGGGGCCTTTTAGGAAGTGTTTAGGTTCCAAGGGCTCCACCCTGGTGAGTAGATTAATGCACTATAAAAGGTCTTGACCTAGAAAGTTCTTTCTCTTTTGCCCTTCCACCTTTTATCACGTGAGGGCGCAGCATTCCTCTTCTTTATCATGTGAGAATCCAGTGACACACGTGCTGTCTTGGAAGCACAGACTGAGCCCTCACCAGACACCAAGACTCCCTGTGCCTTGTTCTTGAACTCCCTGCTGCCAGAAGTGTCAGAAAATAGATTGTGGTTCGTTAGAAATTATCCAGTCTTAAACATTTGGTTATAGCAGCACAAAACAAACTTCCACGGGGATAAAATAAAGATATACAAAGATTTTAGAGATATTTGTGAAGGGGAGAATAAGCTTGTTTCATAAAACATAAAAGAGGAAATAAGCAATATTTATAAATAAAGATATGATTATTATGATTTATGAACTTTCAAATCTCCCTTTATGCCAATAGTCTTAAAAAGATGATAAACTGAAGTTGTGTTTCTACAAATCATGTTTGAATTTTCTTGATGGTCAGTTGGGAGGAGGTCCACTAATGAGTGTGCCTGTGCCCTAGCAAATACTATAATTTATTTAGCTTTAATAATTGACATCTGTGCCCTTCTGCAATAATTATTATTTGTTTACACATTAACAATACACACATGCTGTTATTTCTGAATATGCTACAATATGGTTGATATTTGTCTCTATTGTTAGAATGTATCTGACCGGTCACTATGTCCTGTATGTCCTGTACCAGGGAACTTTCTGGGTATGGGGGTCACAGGGATAAAATACCTTGTTGGAGTTCACAGTACCTCATTCTATTATAAAATCTTATACACAACCCTCTCTTTATTTCTAATGCATCATGATCAAATTATATTATAGTTGACTACATATTCATAGGGCTCCTACCTCCTGCTACCCTCAAGATTATCAATTGAACGTGGAGACCATGTCTGGTATTTCACACACACCATAGTACTATATCCATAGGTAATATTAAAATTATTTTTCTGAATTAAATAATAGTAACATTCAAACTATTTAAGAAGATGCATAATTCAAACAAATCAAGTCCCATTTTTTTTTTAAATGTAGTATTTAATGGCTTAGAATCTGGGATAGTGAAAGTTAGACTTGGAAAAGAAAAGAATTCTATTGCATAAAATGTGACAATGGCATGTTCTTCTAAGTAAAGAGAGCTAGAACAACATGAAATAAGTATCTGGAACCCGTAACTCAGTTTTAAATGACACTTTTATGACTTCTAGATCGGAAAGTATATCTTTTCTAGTACCTTCCAGTTACTTTCATTATACTGCTCAGTGATCATAAAAATTGTGATTAAAGATTACGTAATATTTGATCTGTCAAATTAGCAAAGTTTCACAATGATATCCTGTAATCCCGGCAAGTGTACTCTCTATGATTGGCATTTTCTTCCCTACTACTAGCTCTGTAAATTTTCACAGAGCTTTTGGAAAGCAATTTGGCAGAATGTGCTTACTTTTAATATCTTCATCTATTTTGACTCACAAATACCAATCTTGGGAAAAACATACTGAATTAGTACAAACTGGTTATACATTTATATTATTTTTATTAATTGCAAGACTGGATTTTATATCCAAATAGAGCAGAATATATAAACCCATTTTAGTAAATCCATTTGAATTCTGTACAGGTACTAAAAATATACTTTAGAGAATTTTTAAACATGTAAAATTTGTATTGTATAATGTTAAGTGAAAATAATCAGGGCATAAGACTAAGAATAGAATGAGTACACAAAATAATTCTACTATAAAATTTTTATTGCATGATGTTAAGTGAAAATAATCAGGGCATAAGCCTAAGAGTAGTATAAATGCACAAAAAATTCTACTATAAACTCTCATCCAGAAAAGAGAGTAAGCGTAATTTAAATAGTTTGATAATTTCACCTTTGTCATGTTACTTTTTTGAAGATATAGTTCAGAATTTTATTCAATCTGGCCCTTAAATGCAATGGCAATAGGCCACAGATTTGACTCACATAGCTACTCAGATGTTTGCAGAGAATATAACTATTTTATTTGTTGTCAGTAACTAATCTGGGTTTCCTTCCACTCCCTGTTCCCATATAATTAGGGGCAATAATTAAATTAAATGTCTAATCTGCAGCTGATGACTAAAATAATTCTTCATATGGTGTTTCGGATGGATATCTTTTGCTTGTGTTTTACCTTAAAAGATATCTGTGTGATTGCATGGAGGGATACCCCATGCGGGTTTGTGGCAGGGAAGCATCCCTTTCCCCAAGTTCTCATATTCTTCCTTGAGCATATGATGGCAGAAGACAATGGGCTGTGCTCACCAGGACAGTCTGCTCCACTTTGTTTCTGCAGTCTATGGCTCTTACTTTGGATATTGGTTTGTCCTGGCTTGAGCAGGGCATTCTCTGGTTCCTCAGGTTCAGGCTCCGGGTAGCACAACAGATCCCTGTTCTAGTCAAGCATCACTCCCATTTCCCCCCTTTGGCTTTGGCAGTCCTTTCAGTAGCCTTCATGTAGATACTCTTTATTCTATTATCCCACATTTGACAAGCCATCCAGACTCTGAGCTATCTCACATGAGGAGAACTAACTTGAATGCATCTTTCTCCTTGGCCTCCCTCTTATACAAATTTACTTACTGTGACATAACCCAGGACTGTATCATCCCTGGACTAATGAGAGGTACGTGGGATTTGCTTTTTGTTTATTTTTTCTTTTTGTATTACTCTGTACTTATTTTTCTTATTCCTGATTTGACTAAATGCCCTATAATAGTATCTTCAAATATATAGGAAAAAATTCAAATTATTAAACCCACCAAGCTTGTTGCTAGTATGTTAAGGAAGGGTATTAAAAGGAAATTTAAAGCTATCATGATCAAAATAAGAATACTGTTTACTTCTAGTGGAGGAGGAGGATTGACTATAAAGTTTCAGAAAGCATTTTAATAGAAATATTTAATATGAATATAACATTTTGATTGGGATGATAGAGAGTATATATGTTTAGAAAAACTCAGCAAACTCTGTACTTAAAATGTAATACCACAATAAAAATATATACAAGAAAAAGAGAATTTAAAACTCCCTATAAGGAAAGCATCCCCTTTCTTTATGATATTGTCTTGCTGAATAATTCTGTGCATATTAGAGGACAAATAAGTTAATGGCATTAATTGCATTCACAATGCTGTCCAACCATTACTGCTATTTTAAAAATTGTCCATCCCTCCAAACAGAAGCTCTTTACCCATTAGGCAATGACTTTCCTTTCTCTCTTTTCTTCAGCATCTGGTGACCTCTAATCTACTTTCTGTTTCCACTAATTTTCCAATTTAAGATATCTTACATAAGTGGAGTCACACAATATTTGTCCTTTCTATCTTTTTTGCAGTTTATATAAAGTTTCCGATGTTTATTCGTGTTATAACATGTATTAGAACTTCATTTCCTATTTTATTCAAAAATAAATAGACTTTATTTTGGGGAGCATTTATACATTCGCAGCAAAACTGAACAGAAAGCAAGATTCCCCCATCCTCCTCCCCTCTCCCTACACAACCACAGCCTCTTCCACTATCAACATTCTGTAACTCAGTGGCACATTGTTACACTTGATAAACCTACACTAACATATCATTATCACCCTTAGTTTCTAGTGTATTAGGGTTTACTCTTGGTGTTGCACACTCTACTGTTTGGACAAACATATAATGATACGTATCCACTATTGTGTTGTCACACAGAATAGCTTCATATCCTTGAAAATCCTCTGTGTCCCACTTATTCATCCTTCCTCCTCAGCCCTAACCCCTGGAAACCACTGATGTTTTTTACTGTCATAATAGTTTGCATTTTCTAGAGTTGTTTTTTTTTTTTTTTAATCTTAAAAGATGTAGAGGTGAAAGTGATTTTAGTTACACAAATGAATTACACAGTGGTGATGCTGGATTTTCAGTGTATCTTACCACCGAAGAGGTGCATTATAAACAACAGGAAGAGTTCTTCCCTCATCCCTCTCCCACCCCCTTCTGAGTCTCCAGTGTACATTGTACCCCTCTGTATGTCCCTGCAGACCGGTGGCTCAGCTGCCCTTTTTAAGTGGTTTTCCTTTCCTGCATTACTTCACTTATACTGAAGTTCCATACAAGTTATGACAAAAGACATTATTTCACTTTTTACTATGGCTATGTAGTATTCCATAGTGTATATATACCACATTTTATTTATATATTCCTCTGTTGATGGGCTCTTAGTTGATTCTTTATCTTTGCAATTGTGAATTGGGCTGTGACAAATAAACAACTACATGTGACTTACTTTCATTTGGGTAAAGACTCAGCAGTGGGATAGTGGATTGCATGGTAGATCTACTTTAAGTTCTTTGAGAAATCAAAATCATATACTATATGTCTTTCCAGATTGGCTCCTTTTACATATTAATAAACATTTAAGCTATGTATTTTCATGGCTTTTTAGCACATTCTGTTATTACTAAATAACATTCCACTTTGTGGATGTTCCACGAAGTAGAATATTACTTTCACTTACTAAAGAACATTTTAGTTACTTCTAGGTGTGACAGTTACAAACAAAGCTGTTATAAACATCTGTGTGTATGTTTTTATGTGAACACAAGTTTTTATTTCATCTGGATTAATACCAAAGGATCCAATTGCTGGGTTGGTTGATAAGATTATGTCTAGTTTTGTAAGAAACTGCCAAATTGTCTCCCCATGTGGCTATACTATTTTGGGTTCCCATCAGCAATCAATAAAAATTCCTGTTTTTCTCATATTCAACAGCATTTGATGTTGTCAGTGTTTTGGATTTTGGTCATTTTAATACACTCATAGGTATGTCATGGTACCTTATTGTTTTTATTTGCAATTCTCTAATGTTATATGATGTTGACCATCTTTTCATGCTTGTCTGCCATCTGCATATCCTCTTTGGTAAGATATGTGTTTAGGATTTTTGGCCCTTTCTAAATAATAGTTTGTTTTCATATTGTGTTTTAAGAGTTCTCTGTATATTTTGAATAATGGTCTCTTATCAGATATAGTAATGTAAATATTTTCCCCCAATCTCTGTATATATGTGGAAAAAGAGTTGTATTAAAATAGTAAGAATGGTAATCATTAGTCATGAAATTAGAGGTGATTCTTATTTCCCCTTCATTTTGAAAATCTCTATAATTACCCTGTATTACTTAATTCATGAGAAAAAATGAAAGCAGTCATTAAGACATGTAAAATGCAATTCCTCCTAACTTTTAGCTAGAATGGCAATGATATAAAAAAAGTTCAAAAGAATGTGTAATGGATAAAAGATTTAAATCTAAGACATAAAATGATGAAAATCCTATAGAAAATGTGGGAAAAATTCTTGATGATGTTGGTCTGGAGAAAGATTTTATGAAGAAGACTTCAGTGGCAATAGCAACAACAACAAAAATAAACAAACTTAAGCTGAAATGATTCTGCATAGCTAAGGACACAATTAAAGCACATAGACAACCCTCAAAATGGGAAAAGATATTTAAGATATTTGCATGTTGGTCAGTGCCTGTGGCTCAGTGAGTAGGGCACTGTCCCATATACCCAGGGTAATGGGTTTGAGCCCAGTCCCAGCGAAACTGCAACAAAAACATAGCTGGGCATTGTGGTGGGTGCCTGTAGTTCCAGCTACTTGGGAGACTGAGGCTAAGCCCAAGTACTGAAGGTTGCTGTGAGCTGTGATGCTAAAGCACCCTACAGAGGGTGACAAAGTGAGACTCTGTTTCTAAAAAAAAAAAAAAAAAGATATTTGCATGTTACAAATATAACAAATGGCTAATAACTAAAATGTACAGAGAGCAAAAAATGATCAACAAAAAAAGAGCAAGCACAATGCAGGGATAAATTTCAAAATAACTAAGAATAAATTCTAAAAACTACCACAAAAATTAAGTGAGGTGATGGTTATATTAATCAGTTTGATTTTAGCATTCCACATGGTATATCAAATAATCACATTGTACCCCATAATGTATACAGTTATTATTTTAATTAAAATTTAAAGTAAAAGTGGGTGGCACCTGTGGCTCAAGGAGTAGGGCGCCCATCCCATATGCCAGAGGTGGTGTGTTCAAACCCAGCCCTGGCCAAAAACCAAAAAAAAAAAAAAAAAAAAATTAAAGTAAAAGTAATAAAAAAGAATAAACAAAGGAGCAAGTAATCCCATCTATCACTGGGCAAGAGCATGAACAGAACCTTCTCTGAGGAAGACAGACAAATGGCTAACAAACATGAAAAAATACTCACCATCCTTAATCATCAGAGAAATGCAAATCAAAACTACTTTGAGATATCATCTAACTCTAGTAAGATTAGCCCATATCACAAAATCCCAAGACCAGAGATGTTAGCGTGGATGTGGAGAAAAGGGAACACTTCTACACTGCTGGTGGGAATGGAAACTAATGCCTTCCTTTTGGAAAGATGTTTGGAGAACACTTAGAGATCTAAAAATAGACCTGCCACTCGATCGTACAATTCCTCTACTAGGTATATACCCAGAAGACCAAAAATCACATTATAACAAAGATATTTGTACCAGAATATTTATTGCAGCCCAATTCATAATTGCTAAGTCATGGAAGAAACCCAAGTGCCCACTGATCCACGAATGGATTAATAAATTGTGGTATATGTACACCATATAATGTTATGCAGCCTTAAAGAAAGATGGAGACTTTACCTCTTTCATGTTTACATGGATGGAGCTGAAACATATTCTTCTTAGTAAAGTATCTCAAGAATGGAAGGAAAAGTATCTAATGTACTCACCCCTACTATGAAACCAATTGTAACCTAAGAATATGGGGAAAGGGGAAAGGGAGGAGGGGGGAGGGTGGGCAGAGGGAGGGTGACTGGTGGGATTACACCTATGGTGCATCTTACAAGGGTACATGTGAAACTTACTAAATGTAGAATATAAATGTCTTAGCACAATAACTAAGAAAATGCCAGGAAGGCTATGTTAACCAGTGTGATGAAAATATGTCAAATGGTATATAAAACCAGTGTATGGTGCCCCATGACTGCATTAATGTACACAGCTATGATTTAATAATAAATAAATTTAAAAAAACACCCTGAGATAACCCCTAACTCCAGTGAGAATGGCCCACATGATGAACTTCCAAAGTTGCAGGTTCTGGTGTGGATGTGGAGAGAAGGGAACACTTTTACACTGTTGGTAGGACTACAAACTAATATAGCCTCTTTGGAAAGAAGTATGTAGCATCTTCAAAGAACTCAAATTAGATCTCCTATTTGACCACACAATCCCACTACTAGGCATCTACCCAGAATAAAAACATCATCTTATCATAAGAATATATGTACTAAATTGTTTATTGCAGCTCAATTTACAATTGCCAGGATGTGGAGAAAACCTAAATGCCCATCAACTCAGGAATGGATTAACAAACTGTGTTATATGTACACTATGGAATACTATTCAAACATAAACAAAGATGGAGATTTTACATCTATTGTATTTACCTGGATGGAGTTGAAACATTCTTTTTAGTAAAGCATCACAAGAATGGAAACGCAAGTATCCAATATACTCAATACTAATATGAAGCCAGTAGATGATCTAATACATACTCACATAAGAGAAAATCTCAATTCAATTCAAGTTGAGGAAGGTGGTGGGGGAAGAGGGAGAGGGATTGGGGTGCTCCCACTTAATGGGCACAATATAAAGTATATGACACACCACTAAGGTGTGGGACACAACCACAAGAAGGACCCTACCTAAAAAATGCAAATATTGTAACTTAGTTGTTTGTACCTTCATAATAACTTGAAATTTAAAAAAATAGAAAAAATTTAAAACTAAAATAGAAATCGAAAAAAAAGAACATACAGTGCTAAAAACTAGGAACTAGAAATGGCAGTTAACCTATTGTCAGAATCTGAGAGAAATCTCATTTCTTGTAACTATAAGGCAAATGAGATTAGAATAAAAATTGGATTTTCCATTTATAGAGACAATACTAGAATAAAATGTAATTCACATTTTCATGTTTTCAATTGAAGTCATAAAGTCAGCAATGATCAGGGTTGGTTTTTGCATCTATGTACTCAGAGTTGTTACAGTCTTTCCAAAGTACTTCCAAATTATGAACTGAATATTCAGAGCTCTGCTGAGGATTAAGGTCATGCACCTTGGCAGGACTGCTGTTCATACTGAGTGCCCTTGCTTGTTCCAGACACCGTTCCTACTTTCTGCAACTTCCCTAGTCATCTTACCTCTCCTGCCCCATTGCCTGGCACTGCAGTTGAGGTTGCTAGTTCACCATGAGTTGTTGTCCCTGGTGAATACTAACTCTTTCCCCTTCTTTGTCCTCCAGTTGCCCCAGTGTTTGTAATTGTAGTGAGAAATTCTGTTCTTCTGATCCAGCAGAAATCGCCCCCTCTCTGGTTGAAGCTCTGAGGCAGTCAGTGATAAAGAAAAATGATTGCTATGTCTGCCTCTTGAATGTATTAATTTTTAAAATTATTTCAATTGATCTTGATTAAGTTCCCTGAAGTGAATAATAAAAGCAATCCAGAAGTAAATGTTTCAGTCAAAATTCTTCCTTCACAAAACATACATGTTTCAGAAGAGAGCTATAGAAGCTAGAAAAATTTCAAGAAGAATAAATATTTTAAACTAAGGGCTTGGGGCAAGTTTTCTTGAGGAATAGCATTTAAACAGAGGTCCACACAATACATAGGCACAGGAAAAACAGAGCTCTAATAAAGTCTTCTTATCAGTAGATGGAACAAAGTTCTGGAGACAAGAGAATAAACATAGTTTCTTTGTATTCAGTGAACTCAATGAGGTCCAGTGTAGCTGGGCACTGATGAATATAAAAAGCAAACATGTTCTGGATTATAAATAGTATTATAAAACAGGGAATCATTTATCTCTTTATTCTAATTTTATTCTAATTAGGTGTGTGGAGGATCCATTGGCAGGGGTCAAGACTGGACAGAGGAAGAGTAAGTTAGGAGGCTGTTTCAAAAAATGAAGATTCAGACAAGAGATCACAGAAACTTTCATTAGGGAGAAAAAATTAAGGAAAGAAAGACATAGAAAGGTTTAGAAAAAGAAAAATAAATATTTGGTACCGTGTGGTGACTGAAGAGTACCAAGGGCAACTCCATGTTTTGGCTGAGTTTTAAAAAAGCAATCAAAAACCAGAGGCAACAACATCAACAGGTTTCCAGGAGTTTCAGAGAAATTCCTTTTGCAATTTTATATTTGCAGTCTTTATTTTCTTAGACTGTAAAGATAATTGATCCACGAGGCAAGGGGTATTGATTCATAATACCTGAAGCATAATTTTCAGAGTACAAATGAAGGTTCTTCCACATCTTGTCTGTGTGACTTTGGCAAAATACATCCCTGTTGACATCCTAATACCTGATTCAGGTAACAGGTATTATGCCACTCGTAGCGTAACTCCTTCCCTCCTCCCCCGCTCTTTCTTCCTTTTGGAAAAGTCCTTTCATGACAAAGGAGAATTTGTCAGGGTCACTCTATTTGGTTATACTACCAGGGCTTCAGTTATTCCCAGGGCAGGAAAAAACTTCGATTGTTTACAGTATCCTTTTCCACTCCCATACATGTCGACTTTTTTTATTTTCAATACTTTTTAAATGATTAAAAACTTAAGTAAAACAACTTTGGAGGAAAGTACAAAGGGATCTATACCACTTGTTTGAGAATAAGTGGCTAACTTGATGCTTTATCACTTAAAACTTTGTAAGCATTTATTTTTCATTAAAATAGCACACTTGCATAATCAAGATAAGTTTATCAAAAAATCATGAAACTTCTCTTACTTTCCAGCACATTAAAGTATTATGGGTTTATCTTCTACTTGTTTGTCCAAGTCCTAAAACCAGCTATTTTCAAGTATGCTTGATTCCTTCAAAAGGGAAGTGATATTTTGAAGCCAATATCTAAGAAAAAATGTATCCCTAAGCTCTCTCACAAATTTGAGTGTGTACATGCATGCGAATGCACAGATAGATGTACATCTATCTTATCTATGATCTATCCATCTAGCATCTACCCATCATCCATAGATACCATGGCAACTGATATTAGAGTGTTCCCATTTCCAATCTAATGCCACAGGTCCATGTTAGTTCTCTCCCTGTAGATATGTTTTTTGCCTCTCTCTGATAGTGATGAAACTCATTTCATTGCTATTTATTTACCTGGTCAATCTTTCAGCATGTCACCAATCTCACATGCTGGCTTTTGCCTCCTTCCTTGTGTGGATTCCCTCTTCAAACTCCATGGTTTCAGATACAAATACTGTTCTCTTGTCTACTGTTTCTCCCCTAATCTTCCAATTGCTCTGCCTCACTTAATAGCTTTAGGACTTAATTGTTCAGACAGTTAAAAATGAAGGAAGTTGGGAAGAAGAAAAGGCAGAGAGGAAGGGAGAAAATATACTTTTACATGTATAAGGTTTTGACCATTCATTTGTCTGCTAGGCATACTCAGCACTAGTTAAAATCAATTGGTAGTTAGTATTGAAGGATAGTACCACACTGTAGTTCAGGGTTAAATCATCACCATGTATGTCTGTGGAGTAAAAGTAACTATACAAATAATGAGTATTATTGATCAAATATATGATCTTAGTTCAGGTAGAACTGTAATTAACAAAAATGACGGTCATGATCCTTTACTGTGCGAGGGCTGAGATACTGAGAAAGTTTATGTGAATTCTCTCACTTGTTCATTGAAAGTGTTCTAGAAATCAATAATTTCTACATATTTTAATCCAGACACTTTGCTTTCAAGAATAAAAGCAAAACTATTAATACTACTTTTATTCAATATATTGTTATCATTACAGAACTATCTTTATCTAGAAAATGCTATGTGCTTATAAATAGAAAAATTACAGGTCAGTAATAAATTTGTTAGCTTAAGTTGCCATGGAGACACATGCAGTGATCCTGTTGACTTATCCACATAGATTACTCCCAATCCTCTTTAAATCTCCAGTCAAATGTTAGTTTCAGGAAGTTCTTTCCTCACACCCTTCCACTCCCATCCTTCTCCCTCTGCTTAGTTTTATTGCTTAGCGTTTATCATCATCTGGAGTACTAAACAAATAGCTACTTTTGCTTGTGTGTTTCTTTTCACTAGAAAGTAAATTTTATAAAATCAGAAAATTTTGTTCTTATTTCATTTTCTCTATCCTGATTAACTGAAAGAGTGCCAAGCTCATAACAAATGAACAAAAAATAATTGCTGAATGAATGAACAAGCAAATGTTAGGGTAAGTAGGGAGAAAGAAACTTCTCATAATGCTTCAGCTTCCTTAACAGACTTGGCAGTTTGATCTGTTTGATCAGTTTGATCTCAAATTCCTGAGCCATTTCTCTATAGATCCCACCTTCATCCTTGTAGTCATCCCTGTTGACATCCTAAGTGATGAGTTCATACATGACCATGCTGACCTGAAAGGGCTGTGTTTCCTGAGGCCAATACCAGACAATCAACCATTCACTATTCATGTGAATATGGTTTAAGATTTAGATTCATTTTTTTTTTCTATTTTTCTCCTATATGCACATCTGACTGGCTACAGATCTCTTCAATGTTCCTTTTATCTCTAGCAATTAACTGTCCAAGTATTGAAGTTCTCGTAACATACCTTATTCCTAATACAGGCTTTACCTTTGATCTAAGGAAGTGGCTCTTAGGTGTCCTTAACAAAATGCTAACAATGTATGTGACCTCTAGTGTATATATGCCACAGATCTTTCACCCTAATTAGCATTTGGGGCTGCAGAACTCCACTCCATTTCCCCTTCCATTCATCTACAATGTGTTCTAGTAGATGAGTGGATAATTGTGAGATACTAGGCTGATGCCCATTGCAGCCATTATCTTCACCAAAGATGGTTGCTATAGCAATCATGAGTGATTGTCCTATTTAGAAAAAGAATTAAAAAAAAAATGGGGACAAAATAGAGAAGTAGGGAAGTCCTTTGGAGTTTACATTGACCCTATAGTTAATGTAGGTTCAAGAAAGCTACTAGGAAGATGTTACAGCAAATATTAGATTTATTTATTAATTCAATAAATATACATGATATGACAACTGTCGGTCAGGGAGTAATGTAAAAATCAGATGATGCAACAGTACATAAGCAGTTTCATGAGTTTATATTCTACAGTGTCTCATTAATATATACTACCAACATGATAGTGAATGCGAAGAAGAAAAAATATAAGGTAAGAAAAATACAACTAAAAGTGGTATGGGGGCAAAGATTTATGAGATTGGCATAGGAGACTATTTTAAATAGTGTGATTAGAGAATATCTCTCTAATATTCTGACAATCTGGCAGAGATCTGAAAGGAGGGAGGGTCATAACCCAAGAAATATGTAGGGGAAGGGTTTTTTTCCTGGGGAAGATCACAGAGAGCAGGGAGGAGAGTGTTTGGAATGTGTGAAAAACACAGAGAGCATCAGCATGGCTGCAGAAAAGTAACAGGGGAAGTGGGAAGGAAAGAAGGGATCAGAGGAGCAGAAATAGGACAGACAATGTAGGTCTTTGTTAATGTTGTTAAATTTCTTCTTAAATGCTTTTCTTAGTGGTATGGAAAACTATTAAAAGGCTTTAAGCAAAGGAGTCACATGATGTGACTTACCTGTTTAGAATCATATAGGGTATGCTCCCGAGAACCGACTAAATGAGTTGATAAGAAAAGCACTGAGGCTACTGCGTGGTTTGAAGGTAGAGCTGACAAAATTTTCTGATAGATTTAGTATTGAGTATGAGGAAAATTGCTGTAGCTTGAATAACTGAAGATTGGAAGTATTAATAGTTATTCGGGTATAGAAAATCTAAGAAGCAGATTTGTTTGGGGGTAAGAATAAGGGCTTAGTTTTGGACAGTTCCAGTTTGAGATGGTCTTCTAAATGAATAAATATGAACAAGTCCTCTGAAGCATAATTTTCAGAGTACAAATGAAGGTTCTTCCACATCTTGTCTGTGTGACTTTGGCAAAATACTTTTTCTGTGCTTCCATTTTCTCATTTACAGAATAGATGGGAATAATGGCACACACTTCATCGGTTTGTTATGAAAATTGAATGGGCAACTCATGTAATAAAACAGTAAGACAAAAACCCTATAAGTATCTAATAAATACTAGCTATTATTACTGAAGTAGTGAGAGTGGATGGTGAGAAATGATAGAGTTTAGAATACATGTCAAAAGTAGGTGATAAAATTAACAGATTGGATGAAAAATTGAGAAAAAGGGAGGAGACAAAGATAATTTCAAGATTTTTGTCCTGAGCATCTGGAAAGTTGAATTACTAATTAATTAGATGGCAGAGACTAGTAGAGAAACAGTTTGGAAGAATTGAGGAGAGAATAGAGGTTTTATCAATAGACAAGTTGGAAATGACTATTTCCATCCATGTAGTTATGTCCAGTAAGCACTTGAATGTAAGTTGAATACACAAGACTAGAGTTTTGATGAGAGGTTCTGGCTGAAGATCTAAATTCAGGAATTTTTAAAATATGGATGTTATTTCCAAAAGAATGGCAAAACAAGGGATTATTGGTTAGAAAAGAAATATATTTTAGATATAGAGAACTAAAATGTTAAGTGGTATGATATATATAAGAGAATCAGCAAAAATAACTGAAGCCAAAAAAGAGTTATAATCCAGAATCCATGTCCAGAAATGTTTTCCATTTAACAGCACTAAACTATGCCACAGGTCCCTTATCAGCACTAGCATGAATACTGTGGTCACATACGCAGCTATGCCATTTGTGATATTTAACTTTATGTGTCAACTTAACTTAGCTTAAGCAATGCCCAGAGAGCCAGTACAACATTATTTCTGGGTGTGTATGTGAAGGTACCTCCATAAAAGGTTAGTCTTTGAACCAGTAGACTGAATAAAACAGATCCACTCTCATCAATGTGGGTGGGCATCATCCAATTTGTTGAGGAGCTAGGTAGAACAAAAAGGCAGAGGTAGGGAGAATACTCTCTGTCTCTCTCTCTCTCTCTCTCTCTCTCTCTCTCTGAGCTGGAACATTCATCTTCTTCTGTCCTTGGCCATTCTTGTTCATTGGTTTTTGGACTCCATGAGATACACCATCACCTTGCCTGATTCTCAGGCCTTCAAGCTCAAACAGAATTTCTCCACTGGCTTTCCTCCTTCTCCAGTTTACAGAAAGCATATCACAGGACTTGGCCTCCATAATTGAGTGAACCACTTCCTATGATAAATCTCATCTTACATATATATGTATCTACACATATACATGTGTATACATTATGGCTTTTGTATCCTGTGGTTTTGTTTCTCTGGAGAGCTCTAATATACCACTAGTTCTTCCCACTGTCCACAGTGACAAAGAAGTGTCTATTCATTAGGGAGAAACACTCTCAACCTGAAGGGAAAAAAAGAGTATAGTTTTAGAAGCTCTAATTAAAGTATTTATTGTACAAAAGCATCTTCTTACTTGACCTTCTATAGAGTTGTAATGAAATATTATTCATTAAAGCACAATTTTTTCAAAGATTTCTAAATAAATGAAAATAACTAAGGAAAGGTAATAGGATAAAAAACTTACAACCAGAAAATTTTATCTGGATTAATTATATATTTTCCAATTCTATAGGATGACTTCAAATTCCCTTAACTTTTTAATTTATTGAAGTTGGTAGGATTCTTCTAATGCTTCACACCATATTTATGTTTTATTCCTTGTGGCTATATGGTAGATTTCTTTTTACCTACCAGCCTCCCCCAGGATTACTTTTCTTTTCCTTTCTTTACTGTCCTCTCCAGCAATTGAATAGAGGCTGACAGGACATTTTGAGTAAGAATCCACCACTTTGCATTGTATTAACAAGCAACTAAAAAAATAAGAAATGTTATATGTTTTTTCTTTTTGTTTTCATTCACAGCAAAATCATCATCCTTTGACCAACCTATGATCATTTCTTATTCATTTTTAAGTCCCAAGAACTAGTGAGAATCCAAAGTGAGAAAAACACACCTTACTGCTTTGAAAGACAATGAATAGCAAAGGTAGACTACTCTGTCAGGAAAACTATTTCTACATTTTTTAAACTGAGGAAACTAAGAAGAAAAAAATTTGTACTTGGAAAATGTCTGATTTTTATTGTTCTAAAGACTTTTTCTCAACTTAAGGAGCAGATTAAAAAAAACCCTGAAACTAAAACAAGAGGGACAATTGTCTAAAAGGAACAAATGAATTTGAAAAAATAATGCTTAGGAAAAAATTAGTAAGGGCATCCAAGGAAAATATAAAATGGTGAAGTTATGTAGGCTACTATCAGCAAAGGATATAAAGGATATAAATCTTCAGAGATTAGACATGATTACAAAGTTGAAGCATGCAGGGGAAGGGTGGGCTCACTACCTTTCAAAGACAAGAGAAAAAAAAGGACCCAACAATTTATCTAAGTTATTGACAATAATTTTAATAGGAACAGGATGCACAGGGCAATAAGAATTAATGATAAAATTATTTAACTGGGAAAAATTTGAACAATATTTAGTTTAAAAATATGCAAGTAAGTTGGAATGCATTTAAATCAGCAAGGTATATGATATTCAATGTAGAAAACTAAATTTTAAAAGGTAAATCTAGCAATATAGCCATTACAACACATTGTAGGAAGCTATAATTAATTTTTAAATTCTTTCTTTTTAAATCACAAAACTTGTATAAGCTTTGTAAAAATATAGTAAAAGCTAAAAAACTCTTATTTATTATTCATTTTTCCTTAAGTCTCCCCCCCTTAAAAAATTTCAATGTCTACCCCCTCAGGTGGCCATTATTGACAGTTTGGTAGGTATATTATTGGACTTTTTCTGGAGTCCTAGATAGACACCATAAATATACTCACATATATGTTCACAAATTCAGATGTAACAAACAAACTGGTATATGTTATACAATGGAATACTATTCAGCCATTAAAAAATGGTGACTTGACATCTTTTGTATTAACCTGGATGGAGTTGAAACACATTCCTCTTAGTAAAGTATTACAAGAATGGAAAAGCAAATGTCCAATGCACTCAATACCAATATGAAGCCAAGAGACAATCTAATACAAGCCCACATAAGAGAAAAACTTAATTCAATTCAAGTTGGGGGGAGGGGGAATAAGGGAGAGGAGAGAAGGGAGGCAAAGAGGGAACTGGTGTGCTCCCAGTTAATGAGCATAATGTAAAGGTATATGGCACACCTCTTGGGTGTGGGACACAACTACAAGAGAGATTCTACCTAACAAATGCAAATATTGTAACCTAGTCTTTGACGTTCATTTCACTGGGATTGTAACTATGCCTTCTTTCATTTTTAATTTTAAGATCTCATTTCCACTTATTTTCTATGTAATCTCTCTGCTAGTTTGGAGTACATATCTCACCTGAATATTACAATAATTTCTTAGCTATTCTTCTATTACCTCCATTTGCCATCTAGTTTGTTTCACGTGTCAATAAAACAGCCAGATTTTGTCAATCTTCTATCTAAAGCCCTCCATTGCATTCCTACCTCACATAAGTACAGCCTACATTTTTACCTGACTTACAAAGCCCCTGTCATCTGGTCTCTTACCAGTATGACTCATTCTTTGCCAATGTCTACTATTCACTCTGCTCCAGCCTCACTACTCTCCTGTTAACTCACCAGACATACACCCACATTAAGACCATTCTACTGATTCTTTCTTCCATCTCCTTACAATGCTCTTTGTACAGATATCCTTTAGGTGTTTATTCAAAAGTCATTTACTCAAAGAATCTGTCCATACTTGTCTTATCTAATATTTTATTCTTATATACCTAATATATATCCCTTAGAAAATTTTGATATTATCATATGTATGTTATTTTTATTGTTTTTGACTGTTTCTAACACACGTTATTTTTATTGGTTTTGATTGTTTCTAACACGGCAATGTCAACTCCATAAAGGCAATAATTTTATTCATTCCTATTTTCCAAGTTCCTAGTACTGTGTCTGGAATATATATAGGAGCTGTCAATAAATATCATTTGAATAAATACTAAGTGAGTGAATGAATGAGTGATACGAAATTCACTACAGCTCTTACACCATACTGAGGTCATAAGGAATTGCAGGATGCCTAAAACCTGTTTTTACTAAGTATTTTCATAGATTTTTTTTAATACCATGTTGATAATAAAAAGTTTATAGTAATCTTGTTCTTTAAAACTTTCTCTAAAAACGGCTAAGAGATCACTTCCATGCTAAGACTTTCTAAACATGCCTAGTAATTCAGACATTTATAACAAGTTATACCTATAGAGCCCTATTTTAGGAACCTGTCACCATTCAAGCTCTCCTTACTTTTAATCCTTTCCCAGTTCTTGGAATATGTTCATTGAATGAGTATGGTGAAATCTGACTTATTTTGGCTTATTTAAACTTACATCCATTTATCCAGTACTCCTATAAAGAAAAATAAAATTTCTAGTACTTAAAAAGCATTCTTTGTCTTCCTTTAATCCTTCTAAAGGTAATTACTATATTTTTATGACAATTTTTTTCTAATAGTTACTTATAATTCTGTTATATATTTTAACTTAATATAAAAGTAATCATCCAAGTGTATTCTTTTGTAACCTTCTGATTTCACTCAGAATTGTTGGTAAGAGTCATCCATGTTGTATTTAATCACCACTTACTCATTTTTGTTATATAACATTCTCTATACCACAGTTGATTTAACTATTCTATTGTTGATGACAAGGTAAACTTTTTTCATGGTTTTTAAATTACGAAGTACACAAAAGTGAATACTTTTGTATATAAATCCACGATAAAAGGGGCATATGTGTATTTTTTTTTCTGAAGCAGATCTATGAGAGAATTGCATAGGCATAGAGAAAGCAGATTTTTCAAGTTTTTTATATAATGGTATATGGTTTTTCTAAGAGTTATATGATCAGTGTTGAATTCCTGCTGCTGTATCCTCACTAATACTTGAAAATGTTAGATGCTGGTTATATTCTATTTTCAGTGAGCATTTCTCAAATTTCTAATGAGATTGAGTATTAACCATTTACTATGTTTACTGATTATTTAAACTTTTATAAATATCTACTAAAATATTTGGCTCCATTTTTCGTTGAGTTGCCTTTCTTCACAGACTTGTAGATACTAGCTCTGTATTAGTTATATGTGTCTCAAATATCTTATACTTTAGTCTGTTTTTAATTTATAATTATGGTATATATTAATAAAAACAATTTATTTGGAACTTTTATGCATTTATTTTTAAGAAAACATCTCTAGGCAGAGACTATTAATATGTTATCCCATATCCTTTTCTAAAAGTTGAGTAGTTTTGGCTTTCCTAATAGTACTTTAATTTACCTTGACTTACTTTGAGACTAAATTTCAGTCCATTCTTAAATTGTTTTTCCCATTCATTTCTTCAAATACTAATTTAGATTTATTCTGTCTTTTCTCTCCTTCTACGGCTATTAATTATTCTTATTTAACTTTTTGCAAAGGTTGTTTCTCAATCCTTAAAGTTCCATTAATTATTTTAAAACTTTTTATTTATTTTCTATATTGTATAATTACTTGGATATATCATAAATTTCACTGTTTTGTAATCTTTATTTTAGAATGTTTTATACAGTAGAAATTTTAATTTAGATAATGTGTTTTTCAGGTCTAAAATTGACACTTTAAGAAACGTTCTATTTCTCTTCTAACATGTCCTATCTTTTTGGTCATTAATACTATGTTTTCTCCCACTTCATTAAGCACAGATAACTTTTTCAAACTCACTTCATAATAATTTTAATATATGGACTCTCTTGTGGTTGGTATCTATTGTAGTTTCCTTAACATGTGGTTTACATTTTTCTGGGAAAGATGGTGGACTAGAAGCAGACTGCACAAGCTTCTCTCAAGGAGAGAATGAAAGTTGCAAGTGCCTGTTTACCTAAAAATGGATCATCTTGGTCTCCAAGAGTTTTAAATTGTCAGAGAGATAACTGGAGAAACAAATCCAAGATGAAAAAGAAGGAAGCAGAATGATCTGTTTGGGAAGGTTGGAATTTACCTACCTGGGAGAGGAGTCCACATGTGAGAAAGCATCAAAATAGAGAACTCTGGAACTCCACACTCTTCCTGTAGACACTGTTACCTGAACTATAGTGCACCCCACCATGATAGCAGTGACTGTGCTGGGTGATTGTGCTGCAGCATTGCCCTGGAGAGAAGGTACATAGAGTCTCACTGACTCTGACCTGATTTGCTACAGCTCATGCCCTTTTGAGATCTCAGACCTAGAATACCTGGTCAGAATAGGAGTTGGGTCCATGGCAACACCTCCTCATGGCTTTTTCCAGCTAGGAAAGGAAAGTGGTCTCAAGTGTCCCATGACGAGGTGGCATGCAAACTTCCTACCTCAGTGGATATCAGAGGACAGCAAGTGCCCTGGGTTCCCAACATCTACCACCACCATCTGGACAGGATTGCTGCTGCCCACAACCCATTTGCAGCATACTGTATGGCTCTGGGACCTTAACATCTGTGAACTGCTGCTACCCTGTAGGCCACATGCCTCAGCAATCTGCCCACAGTGAGTGAACCTGCTGCCATGGCACAGCCACCACATGCATCAGGTACCCAAGTAGGGTCACCTACTGTGTCTGGTGCACACATCACAGCCCTTCACTCCACATACCATTCATATCTGTGTCCCTACCCACCCACCAAGTGCTGCTTGGCCACCACAAATCTCTCCCCTGCCTGGAACACTGAAGACCGCAATGGCTTCAGCCAGTGCTACATTCACAGTCATCTCAACCACCCCCTTTTGCAAGCCACTATTGTACCTGGACTTGAGCAGAGTTAATGCTTAAAGCCTTGGTACCACTGGCCATTGTCTAAATAGCTTTGCCAAAAGGCAACTACTATAACTACAGGAAGACTCGGGTAGAAGAAACTCTCACACCATATGCCTTTGTGAAAAGGGGCACACATAGTTTACTGCTTGAGCCTTCAATAGCTGCCTAGGGACTAATCCATCTTTCCTCACAAAGATCCCCAACACTCACTTATATTGTGACAACAGGAGAATGGAATGACAGAGGAGAATAGATGAATTACAGGCTCTCAATGCATCCACCTCTTTCATGCTAGGTCAATCTCCTGAAGTAGAACACAAGTGTACCATTCAGGGACCTCTATTCTTCTGCATGAAAAGGATAGCTGCCAGCTGGAAAGGACATAAATTTATCATCTTGAGCTGAGAAAAGAGATTTCAGATGAGAAGGAATGACCATAAGAACTCTGGCAACATGAAAAAAACAAAACAAAACAAAAAAAAAAACAAGCTTTTCAGGAATCTCAGAGGATTGAAATTGGCCTCCAGTAATGGACTCCAACATAAAAGAAGTCATTGAAACCTCAGGTATTGAATATAGAATATAAACAGCAAATACTTGACCAAGCAGAAGAAGGAATTTCAGAGCTTGAAGACAAGGCCTTCAAATTAACTTAGCCAAAAATTTAGATATAGAAGAAAGCGAAGAGGAAGGAGGAGGAGGAAAAGAGGATGTGATGAAGAGAAATGGGAAGAGGGAGAGGGAAATGGAAAGGGAGAAGAGGAGAAAGAAGAGGGAGGAACAATCACTCACAGACATGGGCTTATGTAAAATGAACTTATATAAGATCATAGGTGTCCTTGAGGGAGAAGAAAAAGCCAAAAAAATGGAAAACCAACTTGAGGGAATAACCAAGATAATTGAGAAAAGCTTTCCTGTTATTGCCAGAGATTTAAATACACAGATACAAGACAGTCATTAAACACCCAGAAGATTCATAGTAAAGAGGACATCGGCAAGACACATAACCATCCATCTAGCCAAATCAAAGAGGAGAAGCAGCAAGGTGAAAGCAACAGTTTAAGTTACAAGGAAATCCCATTAGATTAATAGACTTCTCAGCAGAGACCTTATAAGCCAGAGGGGATTATGGTCCCATTCTTAGCCTTCTTAAACAGAAACAACTGTCAACCAAGAATTCCATATACCTGGGGCAATGATGAAACTAAAATATAAATTAAAAGGTTATTTGAACTGAATGACAGAACACAAGCTTCC
This sequence comes from Nycticebus coucang, assembly GCF_027406575.1. Classification (NCBI taxonomy): domain Eukaryota; kingdom Metazoa; phylum Chordata; class Mammalia; order Primates; family Lorisidae; genus Nycticebus; species Nycticebus coucang. The sequence continues at coordinate 83,242,677 of NC_069785.1, forward strand.
AAAAATCTATGGAATAGGAGGCGGAGCATGATGGCGGACAGGATGGACTTGTAGCACACCTTTCCCAAGTCATCAGGTGAGAGGAAGGGTGGTCTGGACCTTTTCCCCATGTGGATTATTGGTGTGGACAGACAGCTGGAAACGCACAGTAAATTGGCGGATTGCTATATATGAAGTGTAATTTAAAACCACGAACTCTGTTGTAGAGATTTTACCTGTTTGGTCATGCTGGCTGGCAGGCCCCTTCCTCACGGAGGACAGCAGCTTGCAAATCCTGGCAAAAACCAATTGACAAAAATTTATTCCTGAGCCGAGTTTAGAGACCCCAAAGGGGTCTCAGAGCCACAAAGGACTAAGCAACCTGATGGAAAATTGAAGGGAAGGGATCCCATCCGGGAAACAGACATTTTGAATTGTCTGAAATGGCAGACCCCTTCCCCCAGAACAACAGGAGTGATTAAATAGACTGGACCATTCCTGGTGGGGAATATTGGTGTGGGCTGGCAATTCAGGCTGTGCAGTGAACTGGTGGGTGGCTGGACTCAAAAGTCCAGATTCAAAAGTGAGACACTTTAAGCCACAAAAACTGACGATAAGGTTTCCGTGTGCTGCAGTCGCAGGAGCCAGCAGCAGCTAAACCTGCTGCAGCCAGCACCCTCCCCCAGAGCCAATTGCAGTTCCCAGTTTATAGGAGAATGTGGGAGCAGAGTAGAAAGATTTGTGAAGTGTGGACTCCTGCACTGAGTTTGGAGGTCAGATAGGGGTGCTGTCTGGAACAGAGCAGCTGAGGTTGGACAATAATTAGATATTAAACATTTACAGAAACTCCAAAATGGCAATAGGCCAGGTAGGGTGGTTACCCTGGTAACAGTGTAAACTGTGAACCAGGTATAAGCCTGGGAACGACTCACAATGTCACCTGGTGTCCAGGAAGTATATTGCATTATAAATATATTCCTACGAAAGTTGATCCCTACATCATACATATAGATGTATATTTCTACATATATACAAGAATAATATTTTTGTGGTCGGTGCTTTTTTTTTCCTTTTCCTCATCATTTTCTTGGAGGAGCTATTGTTAATCTTTTTATTTTATATATATTTATATATATATATAATTTTTATTTTTTCTATTTTTGATTTTTTCTTTCTTTTTTAAATTTTTTATGAATACCACTTTTTTTTTCCTTTTTCACATCTCTCTTCCTCTTCTTCCCTTCTTATGGTTTCTGAGAGGGCTTCCATCAAATTTTTAGAGTTTTTTTGTTTGTTTGTTTTTACTTTTCTTTTATCAATTATTTTACGATTATCATTATTTTTATTGTAGTTGTTTTTTTGTTGTCTGTATATGTGTTTCTAATTGTTTGTGCATCTGTGGGATTGTGTGTCTGGTAGCCTTTTTATATGTTTATTTCCACATTTGGTCTCAATGAGTTTGGTGTTTTGCTAAATCCTTGGGTTGGCTATTTTCCCTAACTCCAATTTTCACATTCAAAAAGAACAAGGGGGAACGAGGGATGATGGCTGATTGGAGCCAGCTCTCAATAGAAGCCCCAGTCCAGAGGGAGAGATAATGACCAGAAAGAATCCACCAAAGCTGCAGGAGGGGAGCCAAGCTGAGAGATGAGATAGATAATTGCTCATCTTCCCTGCTGAAGAAAGCTTCAACTCCAAAGAAACTATTTTCCGAGGCGGAGACAAGATGACTGACTAAAGCCAGCTTTCCACAGAGGCTCCCATCCAGAAGGAGAGTTAAAGGACAGAAATTTAGCAAGTAACGTGGTGGATTGGAGCTGCACCAAGAGAAAGAAGGCACAGCAACCCCTCTGAGATGAGCTGTGACCCCAAGGATACAAACAGAAGGTACAAAATCCATCACCAAGCAGATGGGAGTCCCTCCCCCTTTAAAATGGCTCAGAGTGCCCCACAAACAAACAAGCATAGTTCAAAATATTTGAGTTGTCAACAGACCCCTGCAATCCAGTTGCCAGAGACCTTTAAGCTCTCCCACCTGAGACAGGTGCTGACTGAGACAAGTGGTTTGGACCTTTTGAACTGAGCCAATCACCTGAGGACTATTCAAGTGGTGCCCCAGGTGTGTGGTTGTAGGAAGGTTTGATTTTCCTTTTCCAATTGCTGCCTGTGGTGGGTGGGGTGACTTAATTCCTGTTATTTCTCCACAGCTGAGACTTCAACCCAGAGTAACTATTTCTCTAGAGTCAGACAGAGACCAACTGAAAACAAGACAGAACCACTTTGCCCCACCACACCAAACAGGCCCCCAGTTTCTCAGGCCATAGCACTGTATGGATTCTCAACAAAGCTCCAGGGGAAAAATCAAATGGTGTAAAATAATCATGGGGCGGAATCAGCGGAAATATTCTGGTAACATGAATAACCAGAATAGATCAATCCCCCCAAGGAAAGACATGGCAGATGTAACTGAAGATCCCATTCATAATCGGCTGGCCGGGATGTCAGAAATAGAAATCAGAATTTGGATCGCAAACAAGATGAATAGAATGGAGAAAAATTTGGAATTAGAAATTCAAACTGCAATTCAAAAGTCAGAATTAGAAATTCGAGGAGAAATTCAAAAGTTGTCTCAAGAATTTAATGAATTTAAAGACAAAACCACCAAAGATTTTGATGCACTGAAACAAGAATTTGCAGCCCTCAAAGATCTGAAAAACACAGTAGAATCCCTCAGGAACAGAATGGAGCAAGCAGAAGAAAGGATTTCTGACATTGAAGACAACGCCTTTGAATGCTTCCAAACTCTCAAAGAGGAAGAGAAATGGAGAGCAAAAATGGATCATTCTCTCAGAGAGCTCTGGGATAATTAGAAGAAGGCTAATATCCACCTCCTTGGAATCCCTGAAAGTGATGAAGTGGTGTCACAAGGCACAGAGGCCCTTCTGCAGGAAATTATGAAAGAGACTTTTCCAGACATGCCAAGAGATTCTGAAATTCAGATAGCTGACTGTTTCAGAACCCCAGCATGACTCAATCTGAATAAGACATCTCCCAGGCATATCATAATTAACTTTACTAAAGTTAATATGAACGAGAAAATTCTGAAAGCAGCCAGACATAAGAAATCCACACCTACAAAGGGAAGAATATTAGAATGACTATAGATCTCTCTGCTGAAATTTTTCAAGGCAGAAGAGGCTGGTCATCAACTTTTAATCTCCTAAAGCAAAATAACTTTCAACCCTGGATCCTATATCCAGCTAAACTGAGTTTCATTTATGATGGAGAAACTAAATACTTTAATGACATTCATATGTTGAAGAAATTTGTCATAACCAAATCAGCAATTCAGAATATTCTCAGACCTATCCTCCATAATGACCAGCCCAATCCTCTACCACAAAAGTAAGCTCACTCAGAAACTTTTGATCAAACTCCAGCTTCCACAGTGGCGAAAGGATTAAAAACGTCCACTAGACTTTCAAAAAACTCAATACCTAACATTTTACCAGACTTATCAATATTCTCCATTAATGTGAACGGCTTAAACTGTCCTCTAAAGAGGCACAGATTAGCTGACTGGATATAAAAACTCAGATATTTGCTGCATACAAGAGTCACATCTTACCTTAAAAGATAAATATAGACTCAGGGTGAAAGGATGGTTGTCCATATTTAAGGCAAATGGTAATCGAAAAAAGCAGTTGTTGCAATTCTATTCGCAGACACAATAGGCTTTAAACAAACAAAAGTAAGGAAAGATAAGAATGGTCACTTCATATTTGTTAAGGGTAATACTCAATATGATGAGATTTCAATTATGAATATTTATACACCCAACCAGAATGCACCTCAATTTATAAGAGAAACTCTAACAGACATGAACTACTTGATTTCCTCCAGCTCCATCATAGTCGGAGATTTTAACACTCCTTTGGCAGTGTTGGATAGATTCTCCAATAAGAAGACGAGCAAAGAAATTTAATATTTAAACCTAACCATCCAACATTTGGATTTAGCAGACATCTACAGAACATTTCATCCCAACAAAACTGAATACACATACTTCTCATCAGCTCATGAAACATACTCCAAAATCGATCACATCTCAGGTCACAAGTCTAAACTCAAAAAAATTCTCAGGCTTAAGCCAGAGGGCTAAGTGCTCAATTGTCCCTAAAGAGAACGATGTTAAAGAACATGCATAAACACTATATTCAGAGGGTGCCAAAAATATGTATACACATTTCAGGAGCTGTTATCTATTACTTTTTTTTTTTTTTTTGAGACAGAGTCTCAAGCCGTTGCCCTGGGTAGAGGGCTGTGTTGTCACAGCTCACAGCAACCTCACACTCTTGGGCTTAAGCAATTCTCTTGCCTCAGCCTTCCAAAGTAGCTGGGACTACAGGTGCTCGCAACAACGCCTGGCTATTTTTGTTTGTAGTTGTCATTGTTTGGTGGGCCCGGGCTGGATTCGAACCCACCAGCTTTGGTGTATGTGGTTGGTGCCCCAGCCACTTGAGCTCCAGGTGCCGAGCCTACATATTACTTCTTGAAGTTGAATTCAATTACCACAGCAAGGCATATTATGAGGTTTGTAGCGCCTCTAGTAACTGCAGAAGTCAAACATGAGTTGTATTCATCTTTTGCTATGGGTATATTAAGCATTACAATCTTAATACAATTTTTCTTTCTTAAAATGTGCATACATTTTTGGGCACCCTCTGTATATATACAAATACATTACTATATACCTTGCTATATATCACAATCTATGCCATTAGATATTACTGGATATCACAATATATGTCACCATCTCTATAAATCACAAATATATGTCACAATGTGCAATAGAACCTCTGTAGTTGACCACCTCCTTAAGTTCACTTAATTTTCACAGACATTCACCCCATGTATGTATCAGTACAGAGAGCCTTGTTCCTTCTGTTGACCACTGTATTCTGACCAGTTGTTACAGTCCGCTGGGGGGGTGGTCAGCTTACAGAGGTTCTACTATATATCAGTCTCTACATAGGGGAGGTCTCTCCCTCTCTCTCTCACAATGACATGTCCTCCTCCAGGAAAGAGGAAAGCACTGACACTGTCCAGTCAGTGCATCAAAGGATGAGGAACAAGAAGAGTCTAGTTCACTCCTCGGCATACCTTACCTCTGGCCAACATCCCTAGGGACCACCTCCTCACTATGTGAAGGTGTCTGAGGTGACCTTAAGTCATGGAGGTCATGAAAAATCATGCCAAGAACACTGCAGGCGCCTCCAAACCGCGGCCACAGGAAAGAACGCTTTGGAAGCCATCACCCCGCCCCCAACAGGGCCAGAGGGTGAGAAGTGAACACGCCCACTCTCCACAGGCTGCTGGTGCCCCACGTACCCCCAGCCCTGCCCTCAGTGCGCCCCCTGGCAGCACCCCGCCTACCCCCAGATCCGCCCACAGAGTCGCCCTCTGGTGGTGCTGAGCGACGCAGGTGAGGTGGGAAGTAGGCGGTGTTCAAGTACGTGCTGCACTCTCAGGTTGTGGAGTTCAAGTACGTGCTGCACTCTCAGGTTGTGGATCTGGTTGAAGGGTCACTCTGGGGGCTGGAGAGGGATAGAGAGAGCCAAGCCAACTATAATTAGGCAAAGTTCTTAGAGCTCCGCCTACTGAACTACTAGGCTCTGCAGGGGCAAGCTCTCCAGCTTCACAAGGATTCCTCCAGAATTTGTTAGAACCCCTCAAAGCTCCAACCCCAGCTCCTCTGAGCCCGGCCCACTGTCCATCCAAATCTTTAAATCAGGCTCTGGGTGCCCACCTGCTCCTCAGAAAGTACCCGCTGGTCCTGCAAAACCCCGCCCCATTCCAGACGTCCCACACAGGGACCTGCAATCCTATTCTCAGTGTCTCAGGGCCAGCTATTGCCCATATAAAATCTGTAATTCCACTATTATTGACTCCTCACCTGTGACTCCCAAAAGTTTGTCTTTTCTCCCTTTACAGCCTGCTGCCACTTCAACTCCAGGCTGTTCTCTCAAAAGTTCATAACCCCAGTCTACTCATGAGAAAAACCCACATGGAGGCACATTTTACAGCTTACCTGATTAGTAAGTACCCTTCAAAACTGCTAAGGTCTGGAAAAACAAGGAATAGGGGAAACTGTCTCAGATCAGAGGAGACTGGGCAGGCCTGACAATTTATGCAATCTGGTGCACTTGATTGGACCTAGCCAGAGGAAATTAATTCACAATTAATTAATTCAATTAATTAATAGAAAGTATGGTAGAATCTGAATCAAGCCTGGAGTTTAGTTAATATAAACATACCAGTGATGTTTCTTAGTTGTGACAAATATACCACCTATAATGTGAGATGATAATAGTGGGGGAAACCAGGTGAGGGGTTCAGGGAAGCTCTCTGTATTATAGAATTATTTTCCTGTAATTCTAGAATCATTTGAAAACAAAAAGTTTATTTAAGAGAAGAAAGTAATTATCTGCCTTATATTACAAAGATTTTAATATACTTAAGTCTCTAAAAACACAGAAGAAAAGAAACTACCAACAAGCCCCGTGGAAGCTTGTTAGAGACATAAACCAACAATTAAAAGAAAAAAAAAGACAAACAGCTCTTCATCTCATTCAAAAAAGAAAAATTTAAATGAACTCTATTGAGATACCACATCAGCAACAAAATGTCAGAAGTTTCACAACTAACTGCTTGTGTTTGTGCTCAGTGTTGCTAACAAAGCATGACCAAAATGTTGTGAGGACAAACTTGGCCATACTTAAAACACTGCAGAGGCACTTTGACTCACAACCCAACAGGTCCAAATCCATCCTAAAGGCAGACTGCAAACTATGGAAAGGCTCTCCCACAAGGCCATTTGGTACAACATCAGAGATTTTAAGTATACGTCTAAAGTTAAATGTCTAAAAATCATAATGAAAAGTAGTCAATACTTATTGATAAGAAACATTGCACAAATTGACATTTGGGAGATGCATCAAAGAGCATTATATGAGAACAATCTATGGTAATTTACGGTAGAAAAGCAGAACGACTGAAAATATTTGAAGTAAATAGCCAGCTTAAGTCAGAAAACATAACAGAATAAATCCAAATAATGTCATGGAAAGACACACAGATGAGAAATTAATGAAATCAGAATATCATCCCATAGTAGGGAGAAGACAGCAAATAGTTGGTTGTCTGAAAAAAGAAAAATGCAGTCTCATTAAGTCTAAGTCTTCAGTGAGATTTATCAAGGAAAGAAGAGAAATCACAGACATTCATGATAGAAATCAATATGGAGACATAACTTGACAGGTAGCAAAGAATTTGAAACAGACAAGTGGATATTATGAACCATTTTACGCCAGTGCATTTGGAAAACTCATTGGGTTTAAGTCAGGCTGCAACAAGATATGGAAAACAGGTTGACAAGCAAGTGGTGCACTGTGTTTGTCCCCCTTCTTACTATTTTTGCTGTCAGGATTTGAACATTTAGGATTGTGGAGATAATAATACAAAATACACTGGAATACATCCCTGATTCTTATACGGTTTGGCCAGGTGTTGGGCAAAAGGAACTGAAAATTCACAGACGTGGTCCATGCTGTCCTGTGTGTTCCCAGATATCTCTTACACTCCGGGAACTAAGTAGAAGCAACTGCAGCCCCTTGTGGTTTTCATAAAAACGAAAGTACTGTTGATGAGTCCTTCGTATTCACAAGAGTGCTCAATTTACTTGATTCGAAGTCCTTTGATTCCGTTCACTTCTACCCATCTCTACTGGGACTGTCACCTCTGAACTGGACAAATGCAAAAACTTCCTAATTTGTCTCACTGCTTTTTAAGGTATATGCCACCACCTTCACATTCTCCCTCTGAGTTCCTAGTGATGTTGATGAAGTGCACATCAGATCTCCTGCCTACACTGACACTTCTACATTTTCCTTGGTTTCCGAGACTTTGTCGTAAAGATGAATCCTTAACATGGGCCCAGAGTCCTGAGGGCTGAAGCCTTTGCTGACCTCTCACCCTCTTCTCTGCCTGGATTTCTGAGCTCCAGACTCTCCAGGTTCTTTTAAGCCTGAATAGTGCTTGTTGTTGCTATGGACCACTGACACCTGTTCCTTCCCCTACAACTGTCTCTCCACAATTAACTTCTTACTCTTCCAATTTGAACTGAAGCATCAGCTGAGCTCTCCCTTGTTCTGTGCAGCTGGTTGTTGACTCCATCCCGCTGTGTACTTCCATGTTCTGGTGCATTTCTGTGTGGCACTTTTACATGGTGTGTCTTCTCCTGTAGAATGCAACTTCCGTGAAATCACTGTCCTTGTTTGTTACTGCATGTCCACTTTCTAGCATGGTGAAAGGCATAAAGTCAAAACTCAGTAAATCTCTGAATGCAGGAAAGAATGAGTGAATGGATTTAAAGACCTAATTAGCAGACACAGTTGCCCTGCATAACCCTGTGCATGCTGGTGTTAATTCTCAATGAATGGTGTGTGTATTACAGTATTTTGTATTTGTTTACTTGCTTTTAACAGTAAGTTTAATTGTTTTTTGTACTCTCTCTCTTTTTTTTTTTTTTTTTACACAGAGTCTCACGCTAGAGCCTGGCATTATAATAGCTCACAGCCACCTCAAACTCTCGGGGTCAATCAGTGCTCTTGCCTCAGCCTCCTAAGGAGCTATGGCTACAGGCTTGGGTTACCATAGCCAGCTGGTTTTACTATTTATTTTTTGTTTGTATTTTTAATAGAGAGGGGTCCTCCCTCTTGCTCAGGCAGGTCTGTAACTCCTGAGGACAAGAAGTCACCTGCCTCAGCCTCCCACAGTGCTGGGATTCCAGGCCTGAGCCACCAGGCCTGGTCCCTTTCATATGCTTTTGTGTTGCACATTAGCATCTCTTTCTTTCAACTGACCAGAATCCACTTCATAATTCTCATAAGGTATTTTCTGGTGATGCTCACCCTCAGGATTTGTTTACCTGCACATATGTATTTCTCTATCATGTGTGAAAGAAGGTTTTCTGGATCTAGCAATTTTGTTGACAGTTTGGTTTTGTATGTCAGCCTCCCTCTTCCTCTTTCTTACTTTCCAAACTGTGATGATATGTACATATGCTACACTTTGTCCTGTGAAATTTCTTCTGAGAATTGCACTGTTTGTTTTCCCAAAGTTTCCTTGTACATCAGGAGTTTCTTTTGTCTTTTGTTTTGAAATTTGTCTCTTAGTCTTATTAAAAGGGGTCCGGGTGTAGACTCTGTATTTATCCTACTTGGGGCTATTGGACTTCTTGACAGGATGTTCATTCTCTTCTGCAAGTTTGTTAAGTTTTCTTTTCTTTTTTTTTTGAGTGGTGAAAAATATTTTTAATATGATAACATAATATTTTTCCTTTGCTTGGCACTTACAAAATAGAGATATTTTCCTTGCACTGGGTGTTGAGAAGACCTAAAACATGTGGGATAACTAATTTTCTGATTTTAGCAAGCAAATATCAATAGGTTGCTAAAACAGTTGGTGATGTTGCTGTCTCTTTAAAGCAGATCAATTTTAAGGTTGATTTTTCCATATATATATATTTTTTTTTTCATTAAATCATGGCTGTGTACATTAATGGGATCATGGGGCACCATACACTGGTTTTATAGACCATTTGACACATTTTCATCACACTGGTTAACATAGCCTTCCTGGCATTTTCTTAGTTATTGTGCTAAGACATTTACATTCCACATTTACTAAGTTTCACATATACCCTTGTAAGATGCACCGCAGGTGTAATCCCACCAATCACCCTCCCTCCGCCCATTTCCCCCCCTCCCTCCCCTCCCTTTCACCCTTCCCCCTAATCCTAGGTTATAACTGGGTTATAGATTTCATGTGAAAGCCATAAATTAGTTTTATAGTAGGGCTGAGTACATTGGATACTTTTTCTTCCATTCTTGAGATACTTTACTAAGAAGAATATGTTCCAGCTCCATCCATGTAAACATGAAAGAGGTAAGGTCTCCATCTTTCTTTAAGGCTGCATAATATTCCATAGTGTACATATACCACAATTTATTAATCCATTCGTGGATGGATGGGCACTTGGGCTTTTTCCATGACTTAGCAAATATGAATTAGGCTGCAATAAACATTCTGGTACAAATAACTTTGTTATGATGTGATTTTTGTTCTTCTGGGTATATGCCTAGTAGAGGAATTATAGGATTGAATGGCAGATCTACTTCTGGATCTCTAAGTGTTCTCCAAACATCTTTCCAAAAGGAATGTATTAATTTGCATTTCCACCAGCAGTGTAGAAGTGTTCCCTTTTCTCCACATCCACGCCAACATCTCTGGTCTTAGGATTTTGTGATATGGGCTAATCTTACTGGAGTTAGATGATATCTCAAAGTAGTTTTGATTTGCATTTCTCTGATGATTAAAGATGATGAGAATTTTTTCATATGTCTGTAGGCCGTGTGCCTGTCTTCTTCAGAGAAGTTTCTCTTCAAGTTCCTTGCCCAGCCTGCGATGGCATCACTTGTTTTTTTCTTGCTTATAAGTTTGAGTTCTTTGTGAATTCTATTTATTAAACCTTTGTCGAAAATATAACCTGCAAATAACTTCTCCCATTCTGAGGGCTGTTTGCTTGCTTTACTTACTGTGTTCTTGGCTGTGCAGAAGCTTTTTCGTTTGTTCAGGTCCCAGTATTGTATTTTTGAAGATGCTTCAGTTACCTGGGGAAGTCATCCACGTAAAATACTCACCCAGACCAATTATTTCAAGGGTTTTCCCTGCACTCTCTTCTAGTATTTTTACAGTTTCATGTCTTAAGTTTAAATCTTTAATCCAGTGAGAGTCCATCTTAGTTAATTGTGAAAGGTGTGGGTCTAGTTTCAGTCTTCTACAGGTTGCCAGCCAGGTCACCCAGCACCATTTGTTAAATAGGGAATTTTTTCCCCTCTGAATGTTTTTAATTGGCTTGTCAAACATCAAATAATAGTAAGTAGCTGGATTCATCTCTCGATTCTCTATTGTGTTCCAGACATCTACTTCTCTGTTTTTGTGCTAGTACCATGCTGTTTTGATCACTATTGGTTTATAGTATAGTCTGAGGTCTGGTAGTGTGATTCCTCTCCTGCTTTGTTTTTATTTCTGAGTAATGTCTTCGCTATTTGAGTTTTTTCTGATTCCATATGAAACAAAGTATGATTTTTTTCAAGATCTTTAAAGTATGACAGTAGAGTTTTAATAGGGATTGCATTACAATTGTATATTGCTTTGGGTTTTATGGACATTTTAACAATGTTGATTTTTCCCAGCCATGAGCATGGTATGTTTTTCTATTTGTTAACGGTTTCAGCTATTTCTTTTCTTAGAGTTTCATAGTTCTCTTTATAGAGATCTTTCACGTCCTTTGTGAGATAAACTCCCAAATATTTCATCTTCTTTGGCACTACTGTAAATGGGAGAGTCCTTAACTGTTTTTTCAATTTGACTATTGTTGGTATATATATTAAGGCTACCGATTTATGAATGTTGATTTTGTACCCTGAGATGCTGCTGTATTCCTCCATCATTCTAAGATTTTTGTAGTAGAATCCCTGGTGTTTTCCAGATATACAATCATATCATCTGCGAAGAGTGAAAGTTTGATCTCTTCTGACCCTATGTGGATATCCTTGATCATCTTTTCTTCCCTACATGCAGTGGCTAAAACTTCCATTACAACGTTTAAGAGCAGTGGAGACAATTGGCAGCCTTGTCTGATTTCTGATCTGAGTGGAAATGATTTCAATTTAACTCCATTCAATATGATATTGGTTGTGGGTTTGTTGTAAATGGCCTCTATCAGTTTATGAAATGTCCCTTATATACCAGTTTTCTTAAGTTTTCTGATCATGAAGGGATGCCGTATATTATCTAAAGCTTTTTCTGCATCAGTTGAGACAATCATATGGTCTTTGTTTTTTAATTTGTTTATGTGCTGAATTATACTTATTGATTTATGTATATTGAACCAGCCTTTACACCCTGGGATAAAACCGACTTGGTCATGATGTATAATTTGTTTGATGTTTGCTGGATTCTGTTTGTTAGGATCTTGTTGAATATTTTTGCATCTATATTCATTAGTGATATTGGTATATAATTTTCTTTTCTTGTTGGGTCTTTTCCTGGTTTGGGGATCAGGGTGATGTTTGCTTCATAGAACGTGTTGGGTAGTCTTTCTTCTTTTTCTATGTTTTGGAACAGGTTGAGTAATATAGGTACTAATTCTTCTTTAAAGGTTTGGTAGAATTCTGAAGTTAAGTCATCTGGTCCCGGGCTTTTCTTTTTAGGGAAATTTTGTATGGTTGATACTATTTCCGAACTTGATATGGGCCTGTTCAACATTTCCACTTGCTTCCCCAGAAGTCTTGGAAGGTGACGTGCTTCCAAGTATTAGTCAATTTCCTTCAGATTTTCATATTTCTGAGAATAAATTTTCTTGTAATAGTCATTAAGGATTTTTTTGAATTTCTGAGGAGTCTGTTGTTATTTTGTCTTTGTCGTTTCTGATTGATGAGATTAGAGATTTTACTTTTTTTTTCCTGGTTAAGTTAGCCAAAGGTTTATCTATTTTATTGACCTTTTCAAAAAACCAATTTTTTGATTTATTGATGTGTTGTATAATTTTTTTTTTTGTTTTCAATTTAGTTTAATTCTGTGCTAATTTTGGTTATTTCTTTTCTTCTACTGGGTTTGGGCTTGGAATGTTCTTCTTTTTCCAGTTTCTTGAGATGTCCCATTAAGTTGTTAACTTCCTCTCTTTCCGTTTTATTGAGGAAGGCTTGCAGTGGTATAAATTTCTCTCTTAGGACTGCCTTTGTGGTATCCCAGAGGTTCTGATCATTCTTGTCTTCATTGTCGTTTTGTTCCAAAAATTTGGCAATTTCCTTCTAATCTCATCTCTGACCCTGCTATCATTCTGCATAAGGTTATTTAACATCCATGTTTTTGTATGAGTATGCAGATTCCTGTTGAGATTACTGAGCTCAACTTTTATTCCTTGGTGATCCAAGGAGATGCAAGGAATAATTTCTATTCCTTTAAATTTTCTGAGGTTAGACTTGGGACCTAAGATGTGTTCGATTTTGGAGTATGTTGTGTGGGCTGATGAGAAGTATGTGTATTTAGTTTTGTTGGGATGAAATGTTCTGTAGATGTCTGCTAAATCCAAAAGTTGGATGGTTAGGTTTAACTCTAAAATTTCTTTGCTCAGCTTCTTATTGGAGGATTGATCCAACACTCCCAAAGGAGTGTTGAAATCTCTGACTATTATGGAGCTGGAGGAAATCAAGTTGCTCATGTCTGTTAGAGTTTCTCTTATAAATTGAGGTGCATTCTGGTTGGGGGCATAGACATTAATAATTGAAATCTCATCATATTGAGTATTACCCTTAACAAATATAAAGTGACCATTCTTATCCTTATTTACTTTTGTTGGTTTAAATCCTATTGTATCTGCAAATAAAATTGCAACACCTGCTTTTTTCTGATTACCATTTGCCTGAAATATGGATGACCATCCTTTCAGCCCGAGTCTATATTTGTCTTTTAAGGTAAGATGTGACTCTTGTATGCAGCAAATATCTGGCTTGAGGTTTTGTATCCAGTCAGCTAAGCTGTGCCTCTTTAGAGGACAGTTTAAGCCATTCACATTAATGGAGAATATTGATAAGTCAGGTAAAATTTTGGGTATCAAGTTTTTTGAAAGTCCAGTGGACATTTGTAATCCTTCTGCCACTGTGGAAGTTGGAGTTTGATCAAAAGTTTCTGAGTGAGTTTACTTTTGTGGTAGAAAATTAGGCTGGTCATATTGGAGGACAGGTCTGAGAATATCCTGAAGAGCTGGTTTGGTTTTGGCAAATTTCTTCAACATGTGAATGTCATTAAAGTATTTAATTTGTTCATAATAAATGAAACACAGTTTAGCTAGATACAGGATCCGGGGTTGAAAGGTATTTTGTTTTAGGAGATTAAAAGTCGATGACCACCCTCTTCTGGCTTGAAAAGTTTCAGCAGAGAGATCTTTGGTCATTGTAATGTTCTTCCCTTCGTAGGTAATGGATTTCTTACGTCTGGCTGCTTTCAGACTTTTCTCCTTCATATTAACTTTAGTGAACTGAATTATGATATGCCTGGGGGATGTCTTGCTGGGGTTCTGAAGCTGTCTGCTATCTGAATTTCAGAATCTATTGGCATGTCTGGAAAATTCTCATTCATAATTTCATGGAGAAGGGCCTCTGTGCCTAGCGAGGCCACTTCATCACTTTCAGGGATTCCAATGATGTGGATATTAGCTGTCTTCGAATTATCCCAGAGCTCTCTGAGAGAATGATCCGTTTTTGCTCTCCATTTCTATTCCTCTTTGATAGTTTAGTAGTGTTCAAAGGCTTTATCTTCAATGTCAGAAATCCTTTCATCTGCTTGCTCCACTCTGTTACTGAGGGATTCTACTGTATTTCAGGTCTTTGAGGGCTGCAAATTCTTGTTTCAGTGTGTCCAAATCTTTGGTGGTTTTGTCTTTAAATTCGTTTAATTCTTGGGACAACTTTTGAATTTCTCCTCGAATTTCTAATTCCAACTTTTGAATTGGTGCTCTTATTTTTAATTCCAAATTTTTCTCTATTTTATTAATCTTATTTGCAATCCAAATTCTGCATTCAATTTCTGACATCTCAGCCAGCTGTTTATGAATGGGATCTTCAGTTACATCTGCCATATCTTTCCATGGGGGGTTTGATCTATTCTGGTTATTCATGTAAGCAGAGTTTATCTGCTGATTCTGCCCCATGATTGTTTTACACTGTTTGATTTTTCTCCTGGTGCTTTGTCGAGGACCGATACAGTGCTATGGCCTGAGAAACTGGGGACCTGTTTGGTGTGGTGGGGCTAAGTGGTTCTGTCTTGTTTTCAGCTGGTCTCTGTTTGACCCTAGTGAAACAGTTACTCTTGTGTGAAGTCTCAGCTGTGGAGAAATACCAGCAATTAAGTCACCCCAACCCCACAGGCAATAATTGGAAAAGGAAAATCAAACCTTTCTAAAACCACATACCCAGGGCACCACCTGAACAGTCCATGGGCGATAGGCACAGTTTAAAAGGTCCAAATCAATTGTGTCAGACAGCACCCATCTTAGGTGTGAGAGTAAAAGTTCTCTGGCAACTGGATCACAGGGGTCTGGTGACTACTCAGATATAGCTTGCTCCAGTGCTCTGTGGAGTCAGGAGGACCCACCCAGCAAATACATTAGCCTGGGAAGGTTGATGCCTCCATCCCCACCTTGCACCTCTGTCACACCCTGTCAATGATAGTCCCGCAGGGCTTTGACCCTGTTGCCTATAGTGAATAGATACTCCAGGTGTTTGCACCTGCCTGAATCACGAGGAAATCTGTTTTTGCTCAACCAGGCCACTCGCTCTGCCTCTATCTAGCAGGGGGAGGTGAGGCCTGACCACCTCGGGTGATTGATGGAGGCTGGGGAGTGTTCACTCAGTTCCAGCTTCACCCCTGATTGATGTTACTGACAAAATAGAACAGAACAACTTTGTGGGAATTTGTTTCTGTCCCTGCTAAATTCCCCTGCAGAGTAGAAGCTGTTTTGAGTTCACAGAGCCAGCTCCTCAGGCCCTGTCTTTGCTCCTGCAGGTTTGTATTTGGTTACCTGTCAGTTCCAGCCTCCCGTCTTCCTTTGTCTATAGACTGACCATCCCCTGAGGGCCGGGTGCATCTTAGGCACTGCAAAGCAGTCCTCTGGGTCAGTCCTGCACTGGGAACTTCCTGGGTCTGTGAGTGCGTTTCTAGTCACCACGCTCCACCCGGGCTGGTACCGCTTCAGGCAAACCCTTTACTCACAGGGCCTGCATTTTCATCCCAGATCTGTTCCGTGGTGGTTGTCACCTGAGTAGATGCCCTGCCTCCTCTGGTTGCCCAGGGAGACAGGAGGTGTGGCTTCAGTATATCTGGGAATGAACTCTATTGTTGCTAAAAGACGGCTGCTGCTCTGCACCTCAGGGCACTGCTGCCCCAGTGCTGTTCCCTCCCAGCCAACCATTTTCTCCTCACTCCCATGCTCCAGAGTCAGCACTTACCAGCTTCAGTTTAGGCTCTGTCCACACCCCTCAAGAAATCACTCATGAATCTGGACTCCTGGGGGACAGGCCTCCAGCCCTCAGAGTGAGAGTGGAGGGGAGTGCTGGGAGATCAGAGTTGCAGTTAGAGAATATATACAGTTTTATGCCTAGCAGGAGAATGCCATGGCACCTTAGTAGGGGAGGTAGGTCCAGTTTTTAGAGGGTCTCTCCCATGGAGTGTAGTGGGAGGACCTTTGAACTCTGCTCGTTTGTTTGTGGGGCACTCCGATACATTCCCATGGGGGAGGGAACTCCTGTTCACTTGGTGATGGATTTTGTACCATTTGTTTGTATCCTTGGGGTCGCAGCTCACCTCAGCAGTGTTGATGTGCGTTCTTCAACCTTCTCTCTTGGTGCAGCTCAAATCCACCAGGTTACTTGCTAAATTTCTGTCCTTTAACTCTCCTTAACAGGAGCCTCTGTGGAAAGGTGGATTCAGTCATCCATCTTGTTTCCGCAACCCAGGTTTGTTAAGTTTTGTCCATTGTTTATTTACATGTACATGCACTTCTTGACCTCCCCTCTCCTTCTGGAAGTTAGGTCATGTATTTCTCATCACACTTGCTGGTTTCTCAGACATCTCTTCAGTTTTCCTCACTCTTTTTCATTCCTTGTTATTGTCTCTCCTCTTACTGTATGTTAAAATGAGCTGTCTTTGAATTTTCTAATTCTCTCTCCTGCTTATTCTTAACTACTTTAAAATCCCTCTATTGAATGTCTCAGTTCAATTCTTTTGCTTCAACACTTTTGTTGGTTCTTTTGAAATATTCTATATTTCTTTATTGAAATTCTCATTTTGTTCACAAATAGATTTTCTGAGATCATTGAGCATCTTTATAACAAATTTTTTTATGTGTAATTTTTCTTAAATATTTTATATTAGTAGGGGAGCAAATGTTTAGGTTGCCTTGTTTTCATTTCTCAGGGAAAGTTCAAGTTGTAGTTGAGCCTTCACCCAGGAGGCATGGATGAACACCCTAGCATTGTGAACATTAGGTGAGTAACCACCAGTAACCCTCCCACATCCCCCTGTCCCTCTTTCTTCTTCTTCCTTGTGTTTTTCCTTCATATGGGTATATAGTTGTTTGTATATTGGTTTTATATCAGTATCAAATACAATGGATATTTGCATTTCCATTCTTCTGATACTTTACTGAGAAGAATATGTTTCAACTCCATCCAAGTAAACACAAAAGATGCAAAGTCTCCATCTTTCTTATGTCTGAATGTACTCCATGGTACACATGTACCACAGTTTGTTAATCCATCTGTGGGTTGATGGGCACTTGGGTTTCTAACACAATATGACAGTTTTTTAAAATTGGAATCCATGATTTTCTTATACATCTTATTTAGGAGTGGTTTCTGGAGATTTATTTTGATCCTTTGCTCCATTTTCCTCTCTTTGTTCAAGTTTCTTATAACTTGGAGTTGAGCTCTCCATATCTGAAAGCATAGCTATTTTTCTCAGTCTTTACAGACTGGATTCACAATGGGAAACACCTTCACACTCAACAGAGGTAGAGAGTTTGTGATCTCTCAAACCTTCCTGGGGTCTTTCAAGAGTAAAGGAACTTTTCTCAAGTGTTTACAATCACAAAACATTTCCTAATGCAAATCTAATTCCTAGTAGAATGTATAATCCAGAGAGGCAGCATGGGCTTTCATCTCACCATGTCCTTCAAATTCACACCCCAGTAGTCATTCATGTTTGAAGTCAGAGCATTTGAAAATCCATAGAGGACAACATACTATGTCAAGAAAATTAGAGTCCAAATTATTTTAAGTGTTGGGAAACTGTTTTCACTTAGATGTAAAATATTTCCATGTCAAATAATCTTGTCCCAAGGACAATTGCAAGTACCCCTCTTCCTTGGAGAGCAGAGTTAATGAATATTTTATACCCCTTTTTGTTGTTGTTCAGATCAGTATTGCTAATTATTTTGTGAATTTCTTTACAAAACTTTTCTTCTAATTACCATTGTAAAAGCAGTGGTTCTTTAAAGAACCTATATGCCTTGAATTGCCCAGGGTCAGTGTTTGAACTCTTCAGGCTAGCATTAAGCTTAATGTTCAATATAACCTTAATTTCCATAGAGAGACATGAGCATGAATTATCTGAATCTCTAAAACTGGATCATGCAGCATCGTAAGTGATATTTGGAACTTTGGGTGTCACCAAGTCTTAGTGTGATGGAATGAGTTCCCAGATCTACAATGGCCCTTACGCCCGACCACTGTCAAAGACTTGCCGTGTGTAAAAACCATAGCACAAGCAAACATACAATGTTATGAATTTGGGCATCTATTGTTACTTTATCCTTTTTCATCTCCTAGGAAATTATTTGTGTGTATGTGTGTGTGTGTGTGTGTTCATCCCAACAATTATAATGTAATGTAGGTGAATGCAAAGACCAATGTCACAATATCGAAATGGCATTTACCTCTTAACATCTAGGGTTTTCTTTTTTTTTTTTTTTTTACAAAAAACTGAAGTAATACTTGTATAAATCAATTGTTTCATATCCTAAAAAGTGTAGCCAACCTTTGTAGTATTGCTTTGATTATAAAAGATGATCTTATTCTAGGATAAGACAATTCCAGCAGGAGAATAAGGGTACCCTCTTCAGGAACAACACTAAGCAGGAAGGAATCCTTCCAGTGGTAGGGTGTCCTGGGTCATGGATGCCCACAAGCAAAGTGTCCCTCAGATGTAGCTTTGATGCCATCTCCAAGGAAGCTCTGTTAAGACATCATTGGGTCAGTGTATCTATCATTAATATGTCCCGTGCAGGTTATTACAATTGTTCTCTTAGTGACTCTTCCAATATTACCCTCTGTTGAGTGTGACAGAGCATTACTATAAACTGTCCCTCTGTGACTGTGATTGTGGGGACTCTGGGTACAGCCTGAGCAATGTAGTGTGTAGAGTATAGTATAGATGGGAGCATAAGTAGAAGCCCTCCATTTAAACTATCAACATGTTTGAACTTACAGATCAACTTAGGTGATCATGGAACACTCTTGAAGAAGTACTACATGCAAATTTTTACAAGAACAGATTCTCTGAAGTAAGGTCAAGAACTACTATCCACCTTAATATGTTATTTACTTAAATTAACCCATGGTGAAGCAAAATAGGAATATGCACTTTACAGAATATATTTTAAAACTGCGCTACCTATCCCTATGGAAATGGCTTTAGAACACAATATAGACACAGAACTAATAAGCAGGTATTTCACTTTATAAGGGGATGTTAAAAAGGCCAATAAATCTGTGTAAATTCATCTACTTCAATGATATCCAAAGAGAAAGATTTTGGGACAAGTAACCTGCCCAAGCTGTGGCAGAGCCTCAGGGAGCCCTTTACAGCATAGTTCTAGTTCTTGTCTTTTGTTAAAGGGCGATGCTTTGGGAGGAGGTTTCAGATGTAGATGGAACCTGTTTCAGAGACTCTCACCAGTGAGACCCCATGGCAGGTGAGCAGCAGAACATGTCCAGGGCAGGAAACATTGGGATTAGATTTGTCAAATCATCAGTTTGCTGATGGTGAGCAAATCTGTAGGAGATCACCATTTTAATGAGTTCAGGCCACATAATCTTTTTTTTTGTTTGTTTTGTTGTTGTTGTTGTTGTTGAGAGAGATAGAGTCTTACTATGTTACCCTCAGTAGAGTGCCATGGCATCATATCTCCCAGCAACCTCAAACTTATGGCCTCAAGCAGCTCTCTTGCCTCAGCCTGCCGATTTGCTGGGACTACAGGCACTCACCACAACACCTTGCAATTTTTTGTTTTAGTAGACCCACACTGGGTTTGAACCCACCAGCCCTGGTGCATGTGGTTGGTGCCCTAACCACTGAGCTGTGGGGGCAAAGTTAGACCACATAATCTTTAGCAAGATATACAACAATACCATTCATGGCATAACGTGGCATATGGATATTTGTGTTTAGTTGGGGTTATCTTGGTTTGGTTTGTTTTTGTTTGATTTTATTCTGGTTTTGAGAGAGAGTCTGTATGTCATGCTGGCTAGTGTGCAATGGCATCATTGTATCTAAATCCAACCTCAAGGCAGTCTCAAGTGATCCTCCTTCCTTGTTCTCTCAAGTAGCTGGGACTACAGGTGCTTGTCATCCCACTTGGCTAATTTTTTCTATTTGTGCAAGAGACATGGTCTCACTGTTGGTTAGGCTGGTTTCCAAGCCCTGATCTGAAGTGATCCTCCCACCTCAGTCTCCCAGCATAGTAGAATTACAGATGTGAGCACGATGCCCAGCTAAAAGCAAAAAGGACTTTTCCTCCCCAGTTTTTGCTTTTTGCTCTTCTTTCTCCCCCTCCTTTTCCCCCCACTATTCTAGTTTAAATTCAATCTTCCATTTTTGCCTTCTTTATCAATTAGAATTTCATTTTTGTCAATGCTTTTGCCCTTATTATTTTTTTCTCTAATTTTATCCCATAAGGGTTTATGCTTGTTTGTTTTGCTTTGATTTATAGTATTTTTATCTTTCCTCTATACCTGGTGGAGGTGGGGTACTGTGTCTGATCCAGCTAGCAAAGAGCTGTTGACCTTGAGGGAAACACCCATCCCAGCCCCAGAGTTTAGTGGTATTTAAGGTTGGGTCATAGTAGCCTGCTATACACCTATATTACTCCTATTTCCTTCTTTCAGTGCCTTTCTTCTTGTTGTCAATATTTCCTTTTATTCACTCCCTCTTCTTTCTCTGTTTTCTTTCCATTTAAAATCTTTTTTCCCTTCTTGCTCTTCAATCTTATCCTTCTGGTCCCATACCAAAAGGACTCATTAAAAATTTAGGCCAGTGGCACAGTAACTTAAAGAGCAAGAAGAAGTGAAAGGACATTTAGTCTAAGGAAACAGACACAAGAAAACACTCATGAAGAAGAATCAGCAGAAAACTCCTGGCAACATGAAATACCAGTTCAGAGTAACTCCTTCTAGGGATTGTGAGGTAGCTGCAGCAGGATTCCTCCTATAAAGAAATGTTAGAAATGACAGAAGGGGAATTTAAAATGCAGACGATGAAAACAATGAAGGAAGTTGTTGAGAAAGTGGAAAATAACCAAAAGGAAATCCAAAAACAGAATCAAATAAGAGATGAACGATATGAGGAATATAGAAAGGATATAGCAGAGCTGAAGGAACTGAAGCAATTAGGGAACTTAAGGATACAATAGAAAGCATCAACAACACATTAGATCATGTAGAAGAAAGAATCTCAGAGGTGGAGGATACAGCTCTTGAGATTACTCAGATATTTATAAAGGCAGAAAAGAAGGGAGAGAAAGAGAACATTCACTGGCAGAATTATGGGACTCTATGAAGCATTCAAATGTATGAGTTACAGGTATCCCTGAGGTGGAAGAAGAATGCCCCCAGAGGAATGGAAGCTATTCTAGAGAATATTATAAATGAACACTTCCCAAATATCACCAAAGATTTGGACATATACCTTTCAGAAGGATATGGGTCCCCTGGTCGCCTCAACTCAAATATGTCTTCTCCAAGGCACATTGTGATGAAACTATCTAAAGTCAGGACAAAAGAAAAGATTTTGCAAGCTGCCAGGAGTAAGTGCCAACTGACCTACAGGGGCAAATCTATCAGGGTGACCATGGAATTCTGTAATGAAACTTTTCAAGCCAGAAGACAATGGTTATCTATATTTAATTTCCTTAAACAGAACAATTTTCAGCCCAGAATTCTATATCCCACTAAGTTAAGCTTAAAATTGACAAGGAAATCAAATCTCTTATTGATATGAAAACATTGAGGAGATTTTACACAACAAGGCAAGCTTAACAGGAAATACTTCAACCTGTTCTACTCACTGACCATCACGATGGACCTTCAGCAAATTAAACATCCAGAAATAAAAGGACAGAAACTAGTTTCCACAATGATGCAAAAGATAAAACTAGGTAATGGACTTTCACAAAATAAGCTGAATAGATCACCACCACAGTTATCAATGATCTCAATAAATGCCAATGGCTTGAATACCCCACTGAAGAGACACAGATTGGCTGATTGGATTAAAAAAACAGAAACAATCTCTTTGCTGTCTGCAGGAAACACTCCTTTCATCAGAAGATGAAATAAACCTCAGAGTTAAGGGCTGGCAGTCCATTTTTTCAGGCAAACAGAATTCAGAAGAAAAGAGAGGTTGCAATCTTATTTTCAGATACATGTGGATTTAAAGCAATGAAAGTCAAAAAAGACAATAATGGTCACTTCATATTGGTCAAGGGAAAATGACAACAAGAAAACATTTCCATTTTAAATATTTATGCACCCAATTTAAATGCTCCCAGATTCTTGAAACAGACCTTGCTTAGTCTGAGCAATATGATATCCTACAACACCATAATAACAGGGGACTTTAACACCACTCCCTCAGAGCTGAACAGATCCTCTAAACAGAAATTAAACAAAGAGATCAGAGATTTAAATGAGACCCTAGAACAACTGTGCTTCATAGATGCATATAGAACACTCCATCCCAAAGATAAAAAACATACATTCTTCTCATCACCCCATAGAACATTCTCCAAAATTGATCATATCCTGGGACACAAAACGAATATCAACAGAATCAAAAGAATTGAAATTTTACCTTGTATCTTCTCAGACCATAAGGCACTAAAGGTGGAACTCAACTCTAACAGAAACGTTCAACCCCACACAAAGGCATGAAAATTTAACAACTTTTTGTTGAATGACATGTGGGTGCAGGAAGAAATAAAACAGAAAAATCATTAACTTTCTTGAGCATAACAACAATGAAGACACAAGCTACCAAAACCTGTGGGATACTGCAAAAGCAGTTTTGAGAAGAAAATTTATCACTTTATTTTATCGCTTTATTTGCCTACATTCGAAAAACAGAAAGAGAGTGCATCAAAAAACTCACAAGAAATCTTACAGAATTGGAAAAAGAAGAACAATCTAAGCCTAAACCCAGTAGAAGAAAAGAAATATCCAAAATCAAATCAGAGATCAATGAAATTGAAAACAAAAAATCATTCAGAAAATTAATGAAACAAGGGCTTGTTTGTTTTTTTTTAAATAAATAAAATAGATAAATCTTTGACCAGACTAACTAGAAATAGAAAAGGAAAATCTCTAGTAACCTCAATCAGAAATGATAAAGGGGAAGTAACAACTGATCCCACAGAGATACAAGAGATCATCTCTGAATACTACCAGAAACTCTATGCCCAGAAATTTGACAATGTGAAGGAGATAGATCAATATTTGGAATCACACCCTCTCCCTAGACTTAGCCAGAAAGAAATAGAGCTCCTGAACAGACCAATTTCAAGCACGAGATTAAAGAAACAATAAAAAAGCTTCCAACAAAAAATTGCCCTGGTCCAGATGGCTTCACACCAGAATTCTATCAAACCTTCAAGGAAGAAAGAGCTTATTCCTGCACTACAGAAATTATTCCAAAAAATTGAGGAAGAAGGAATCTTTCCCCAACATGTTCTATGAAGCTAACATCACCCTGATACCAAAACCAGGAAAAGATCCAGCTATAAAGGAGAATTTCAGACCAATTTCACTCATGAATATAGATGTAAAAATTCTCAACAAAATCCGAGCCAATAGATTACAGCTTATCATCAAAAAAGTCATACATCATGATCAATTAGGTTTCATCCCAGGGATGCAAGGCTGGTTTAACATACGCAAGTCCATAAACGTTATCCACCATATTAACAGAGGCAAAAATAAAGATCATATGATCCTCTCAATAGATGCAGAAAAAGCATTTGATAAAATCCAGCATCCTTTTCTAATTAGAACACTAAAGAGTATAGGCATAAGTGGCACATTTCTAAAACTGACTGAAGCTATCTGTGACAAACCCACAGGTAATATTTCGTCGAATAGAGTAAAACTGTAACCTTTTCCTCTTAGAAATGGAACCAGACGAGGTTGTCCTCTGTCACCTTTACTATTCAACATAGTGCTGGAAGTTCTAGCAAATATAATTAGGCAAGATAAGGAAATAAAGGGAATCCAAATGGGAGCAGAGGAGGTCAAACTCTCCCTCTTTGCTAACGACATGATCATATACTTAGAGAATCCCAAAGACTCAACCACAAGACTCCTAGATGTCATCAAAAAATCCAGTAATATTTCAGGATATAAAATCAATGTCCACAAGTCAGTAGCCTTTGTATATGCCAATAACAGTCAAGAGGAGAAGCTAATTAAAGACACAACTCCCTTCAGCATAGTTTCAAAGAAAATGAAATACCTAGGTGTATACCTAACGAAGGAGGTGAAGGACCTCTATAAAGAAAATTATGAAATCCTCAGAAAGGAAATAGCAGAGGACATTAACAAATGGAAGAACATACCATGCTCATGGCTGGGAAGAATCAACATTGTTAAAATGTCTATACTTCTCAAAGCAATCAACCCATTCAATGCCATTCACATCAAAATACCAACATTGAACTTTCAAGATTTGGAAAAAATGATTCTGCGTTTTGTATGGAACCAGAAAAAAAACCCTATTGCTAAGGCAGTTCTTATTAATAAAAATTAAGCAGGGGGCATCACCATATCAGATTTTAGGCTGTACTACAAAGCCATAGTGGTCAAGACAGCATGGTACTGGCACAAAAATAGAGACATAGATACTTAGAATCGAACAGAAAACTGGAAATGAAACTAATATGTTACAATCACCTAATCTTTGATAAACCAAACAAGAACATACCTTGGGGGAAAGCCTCCCTATTCAAGAAATGGCGTTGGGACAACTGGATATCCACATGTAAAAGACTGAAATTGGAGCCCCACCTTTCCCCACTCACAAAAATTGATTCAAGATGGATAAAGGACTTAAATTTAAGGCATGAAACAATAAAAATCCTCAAAGAAAGCATAGAAAAACACTGGAAGATATTATCCTGGGGAAAGACTTCATGAAGAAGACTACCATAGCAATTGCAACAACAAAAATAAACAAATGAGACTTCATTAAACGGAAAAGCTTCTGTACAGCTAAGGAGACAACAGCCAAAGCAAATAGACAAAATTTTAAAGAGTTTATTTAAGCAAACAGTGATTCTTGATGTAGGCCGCTCTGAGTAAGAAATACTTGGGGGAGCTTCACTGAGGAAATGCAAGGGGGCAGCTTCTACAGAGTGAGCAAAGAAGTGAAGCTGGGAAAATACTTTGTGGGTGCAATTACACAGTTGCCTTATTGGTCTGTCTTGTTGGAAAGTCCCTCATTATGTAACCACAGTTGGTGGGCTGCTTTTGATCAACTGATTTGTAACTTCTGATTTTCTCCAATAAAAGCATTTTCAAAAAATTCCCCAAGTTAAGCTTTGCATACTTGCTGCAAATCAAGCAAGGTTAAGGGCGCCTCTGGCTTTCTCTGCTCAGAGCTGCTTCCTGCCTAGTGTCCACTTCACTATAACAATCCTAGAACAAAATTTTGTGAAAATAAATAAATATAAAAATCTAAAATTTATATTTTTGAAATTGAGCACTTCCTTATGGGAAAGTTTGGTAGCACAGCTTGAGTGACCCCACTGAGCCCACCCTCCACATGCACTGTACAGAAATGCCCCTGTGGTGACCTCTGACTCTCAGAATTACCTTCTGGCACTCACACCTGTTGGTTTTCAATCTAGAAATTAAAAGGGCAGCATAATGAGACTTTGTCTCAAAAAAAAAAATTAATTAAGACAAATTTCATTTCCATGTGAGAAACCCATTTGGATAGATACTGGACTTACTATGGGTCC
The DNA here is from genome assembly GCF_027406575.1 of Nycticebus coucang. Lineage (NCBI taxonomy): Eukaryota > Metazoa > Chordata > Mammalia > Primates > Lorisidae > Nycticebus > Nycticebus coucang. The sequence continues at coordinate 83,268,628 of NC_069785.1, forward strand.
CCCACATTTTCTGTTTCTCCTTGTGCCATGTAACCTAGTTTGTGTGTCCTCCAGATACGTCATTAACACCTCAAGGTTGTAAGTACAATTTTGTCCCATCTGTGTCTCTTCTAATCACTGAAGGCAAGTTGTCCATTTTAAAGATCCTAAATTAAAACAAGGCTCAGTGCCTGTAGCTGCCTGGTTAGGGCACCAGCCACATGCACTGGGGGTGTTGAGTTTGAACCCAGCCTGGGCCTGCTAAACAACAATGACAACAACAACAACAAAATAGCCAGGCTTTGTGGTGGTTGCCTGTAGTCACAGCTGCTTGGGAGACTGAGGCAAAAGAATTGCTCAAGCCCTAGAGTTTGAGGTTGCTGTGAGCTGTGATACCACGGACTCTACCCAGGGCAACATATTGAGACTTGGTCTCAAAAAAATAAAAAAAAATTAAGACAAATTTCAAAGTATAGCATTGAAAATAACTTTAAAGCTCTATTGTTCTGAAAATATGTAATCATGTGGAGAAAATAAATGTAGATGTTGTTCTGATGGTGGCTGTTTTGGTTTCCTGACACTAGCCTTACACTGAGGAGTAATAACTGGGTGCAGGATCCAAATGGAGAAACAGACACAGGACAGGTGATGGGAGCGAGGCTGCCATGGTAGAATGGAAGGACAGAGCCAGGAGATGCCAAGAAGTGAGCTAACAGATTTCTAATAGGCTTCACAGGTGAACTCTTTGAAGTCAATGGAGCTTCTCTGAATCCTAAACCTTTTCTTAGTTCAAGAAAACAAATTGTGACCAATTCAAAAGTATTGATGCTAATATCTAGTTCAGTGTGCTATGAGGTAAAGATGAGTAGGTGTGGAGTAACAGCACTACAAAAACTGAATGTATTTATTTTTCATGTACTTTATGTACTATGAAATCATTTTATAAAAACAGATAAAAGGTATTCATAAAAAACAAGGGCAATCTGGATGGAACCCAGAGACCACTATCCTAAATGAAGTATCTCAGGAATGGAAAAACGTATACTACATGTTCTCACTAATATGTGGGAGCTAAATCATGGGTACGCACTGGCACAAAAATATGTAAATAACATTAGAAACCAAGAAGGGTGTTAGGAGGATGAGGGATAAAATCTTACCTGTCAGGTTCAATGCACACTGTCCCTGTGCAGCACACTAAAAGCCCTGGTTCAGCAGGATTCAGTGTGTCTGTGCAACAAAAACATTTGTACCTCTTTGATACTTTGAAATGCAAAAGTAATGTATTTTACCAATTGGGAAATATTTGCATTTACTAAATTCACAAGTTACTAACTCATGAGTAACATCCTTAAAAGAATCAGTCCAGAAATCTTGCACACATTTATCCACTCACTGAAATAACTCTTCACTAGAAAGCAATTAAAATGTTTTGTAGTAATTAAAATGTCTTTGAAAAAGCAGCCAGGCACAAGCCACCAGGCCCAGCCACCAGTAACATTCGTAAAATCCTTTTCAAGCAGGTGCCTCAAACAGCTGACTATGTACATTATATCCATTCACAGAAATATGTCTTCAAAACAAACCTTTTAAAGTACATGGTAAAATCATCTTTAAAGGAGCATGTTTAATTACTTTACTTATGCCTTACAGTGTGGTAAACACAAGCATTCACACACTTATTAGAATTGTATTTATGTTATCAATAGCATTCCTAGACTCGACTTTGAAACATGTGTATATGAAGATTTCATTTCATACTTTATATCCACTAACTAAAGTATCACTCTTAATGCAACCACAAATAAAATATATCAATACTGTTCCTTGAGACTGGGGATAGTGGCTCACACCTATAATCCTAACACTGTGGGTGGCCATGGTGGGTGAATCACTCGAGCTCAGGAGTTGAAGACGAGCCTGAGCAAGAGCCAGACTGTGTCTCTACTAAAAATAGAAAAACTAGCCTGCTGTAGTGGCAGGCACCTATAGTCCTGGCTATTGAGGAGGCTAAAGTAGGAGGATCACTTGAGTCCAAGAGATTGAGGTTGCTGTGAGCTATGATGCAACAGCATTCTCTACCCAAGATGACAAAATGAGACTCTGTCTCAAAAAAGAGATAAAAAAATCATGACAGAATTGGGTGGCACCTGTGGCTCAAAGGAGTAGGGCGCCAGCCCCATATACCGGGGGTGGCAGTTTCAAGCCCAGCCCTGGCCAAAAACTGCAAAAAACAAACAACAACAACAAAAAAGCATGGCAGAAGCTTAAAACAGTGTGGAACTGATTACTGACTTTTTACCTTCCTTCTTTAATCTTAGGTGTAAGACATGATGAAGTTGTGAAAAATGTATCAAAAAGGTAACCCAAACTAGACAAACTGTCAATATGTGTTACTGGTTTACTCTTATTATAAGTATGTAGGAAAGTCTGAAGATATTGCATATATAATAACACCCAATATCAGATGCCCCCCAGTGGACCAGCTGCTTGCTATAATCCTTCTGAACCCCCAGAACAAACTGCATTTGTTAGAAAGACAATAATTCGAGGTGTAACAAAAGGAATACCTAAACAAATATTAAAAAAATAATAATAACAGTTTTGCATGTATACAGACATATGTCTTTTTATATTTTCAATAATAACTAGAAGTTTAACATGTACAAATACTATATATTTTTTATTTTTTTTATTAAATCATAGCTGTGTACATTGATATAATCATGGGGCATTATTCACTAGCTTCACAGACTGTTTACCAAGTTTCACATATACCCTTGTAAGATGCACTGCTGTTGTAATTCCACCAATCCCCTTCCCTCTACCCACCTCCCCCCTCCCTCCTCTCCCTTTCCCCCTTCCCCCTATTCTTAGGTTGTAACTGGGTTATAGCTTTCATGTGAAAACCCTAAATTAGTTTCATAGTAGGGCTGAGTACATTGGATACTTTTTCTTCCATTCTTGAGATACTTTACTAAGAAGAATATGTTCCAGCTCCATCCATGTAAACATGAAAGAGGTAAAGTCTCCATCTTTCTTTAAGGCTGCATAATATTCCATGGTGTACATATACCACAATTTATTAATCCATTCGTGGATCGATGGGCACTTGGGCTTCTTCCATGACTTACCAATTATGAATTGGGCTGCAGTAAACATTCTGGTATAAATATCTTTGTTATGTTGTGATTTTTGGTCTTCTGGGTATATGCCCAGTAGAGGGATTACAGGATTGAATGGCAGATCTATTTTTAGATCTCTAAGTGTTCTCCATATCTCTTTCCAAAAGGAATGTATTAATTTGCATTCCCACCAGCAGTGCAAAAGTGTTCCCTTTTCTCCACATCCGCGCCAACATCTCTGGTCTTGGGATTTTGTGATATAGGCTAGTCTCACTGGAGTTAGATGGTATCTCAAAGTAGTTTTGATTTGCGTTTCTCTGATGATTAAAGATGATGAGCATTTTTTCATATGTCTGAAGGCCGTGCGCCTGTCTTCTTCAGAGAAGTTTCTCTTCAAATCCCTTGCCCAGCCTGCGATGAGATCCCTTGTTCTATTCTTGCTAATGCGTTTGAGTTCTCTGTGGATTCTGGTTATTAAACTTTTGTCGGAGACATAACCTGCAAATATCTTCTCCCATTCTGAGGGCTATTTGCTTGCTTTACTTACTGTGTTCTTGGCTGTGCAGAAGCTTTTTAGTTGATCAAGTCCCAGTAGTATATTTTTGAAGCTGCTTCAATTGTCCTGGGGTCCTCCTCATAAAATACTCAACCAGACCAATTTCTTCAAGGGTTTTCCCTGCACTCTCCACTAGTCAAATATTATATATTTCTGAAGAATCATTTCTATGCATTTCATATTTTGTGTTATCATGTTAACTTTCATTCTCTACTTGTTAATGATACACGGTGGATATTGAACTTAAAAAAATAATAGAATAATGGTAAACAATTTTAAAAGTGAGGTTAAAAACAAACAAAAACAAAAACAAAAAATCCATGTCACTGCTTTTGGAATATAAAATGATAATAAAAGTAGTTCCAAACCAAAAAAAAAAAAAAAACCTTTAAAATGACTTTTAATGTTAGTGATACATCAGTATGCAAATTTTCATCATTCTTTTTAATTAATGGAGACAAATCTCAAGCTAAGAATTGTTAGCTTAATTGGTGCAATTTTATATACCTGAAGTAGCATAGACTAATACTATTTGTTAAATGATCTGAATTTGTTCTCATGGAAAAACAAAGGTAGAAACTTTCTAACCAGGCTTGGCACCCATAGCACAGTGGTTACATTGCCAGCCATATACACCGAGGGTTGCAGGTTCATACCCGGCCCGGGCCAGCTAAACAACAATGACAACTGTAACAAAAAATAGGTGGGTGTTGTGGTGGGCACCTGTAGTCCCAGCTACTAGGGAGGCTGAGGCAAGAGAATCTCTTAAGCCCAGGAGTGTGAGGTTGCTGTGAGCTGTGACCCCACAGCACTTTACTGAGGGCAACTAATGAGACTCTGTCAAAAAAGAAAAAAAAAAAAAAGAAAGGAAACTTCTTAACCATATTCAACATGAGTGTTTTGTTGTTGTTGTTGTTTGTCATTCTTTTGTATTTTTTCTGAAGTCCTGAACGTTTAGAAACACTTAAAAAAAAGCCATTTTGAAATTATTGACTTTGATGGAGAATTTGCTTTGCACCTTAGAAAATTTCACAGCATTAACTTCCTGCTGTGTGTGATGTACTAAACCTTGAGCCTCATGACACAGCCTCTTCAGTTGTCCTCATGTCACTGCTGGAGCTCCATTCGTCTTTAACGTGGCAGCTCTCCTTTCTCTCCGTGAGGGTGTTAGACAGATCTTTTCCAGGTTGGCTGCTACTGTCTTGATGTTCTTTGTCCTCCCCATTACTGGAGCAGAGTTCTTATGGACTGTGCTGAAACTTCAAGTTCTTATCTAGAACCTGAAGGTAAGTGTTTCCTGTAGAAATATAAGCATAACCTCTTCCCCAACGTATAACATTTGCTGGAACACAAGCAGTGGATAAGGTATTCTTATAATAAACAGGTTAATTTTATGAGGGGGAGGGGAATGTAACAGTTATCCAATGCTTAAATGCAGCAGTTTCATCCTCATTTTTAATATTCAAAAAATTTGAAGTAAAAAGTGATAAAGATATTTTATTTCTTGGGGTTATATTATATTGTTTTCCCCCCATTTTTCTATTTCAGCAGCATCTCGTTTAATGTTCTGTTTTGTCTCTCAATATTTGCCTGTCCTCTACTATTTCCAGGAATTCCTGTAATATGCTTAATATTATCAAATTTTAAAAAACTCGAACTTTATTAGAAATATAAAAAGATTGGGAAGCACCTGTGGCTCAACAGAGTAGCGTGCTGGCCCCATTTGCTAGAGGTGGTGGGTTCAAACCCAGCCCTGGCCAAAAACTGCAAAAAAAAAAAAAAAAAAGAAAGAAAGAAAGAAGTATAAGCAGATCCATTATCAGTTTTTATGGTGGAAAGTTTTCCCATTACTGAGAATGCCTCCAGTAAATGAGAAATTACTGCATTAGCCTTTTCTGATGATATTGCTGAGGCCCAGGAAAAATGGGAATACATGTCAACAGAATGATGAATACATTTTAGGTTTCCAAATTCTGGAAACTGAGTCACATCCATTTGCCATAAGTGATTGGATTGTAAACCTCTGGAATTAACTCCAATTGGTAAATGAGGAGCAGTTAATAGTTGGTAGGTAGAGCATGATTGAATTATTGCCCTGGCTGAATGCCAAGAGATATTATGTCTCCTCTTTATCACCGTAGAATTTGTATGGTGTAAGGCGTGTTCCTGTTGAGCTGTTATCACAGACCCTATTAATTGATCTACTGCTTGGTTTCCTTCAGCTATGGATCCTAGTAAGTTACAATGAGCTCGAACATGTGTGATATATAAAAGAAATCTTCTATTTCTGATTAATTGCTGCAGTGAGTTAATAACAGGTTAAGTTTTTCTGTATTAGTTGGCAAAGTAACAATTTCAATTTTTTTGCACTACAAGGGTAGAATAAATTGAATCACTGACCACATTTATTGTTTGGTCAGCACAATCTGTTAATAACATGATAATAGCATATAATTCTGCCTTTTGTATGGATGAAGAAGGAGATTGCTGTACCTTTTGAGAATAAGAACCAACATAATCAAAAATTCCTAATTTATTGGCATCTGTATGAAAGGTCTGAGCATCAGAAATAGGTTCTAATTTAACAATTTTAGGTAAAATCCAACAAGTATTTTTAAGAAACTGAATTCTTTTATCCTGGGGATAATGGTTGTCTATTATCCCAATATAGTAGGATAATGCTATCTGCCATTCAGCATTTAACACAAGCAAATTATTAATCTGGTTATTGGTTAAAGGAACTACTGTTTTTTCAGGATCTCTGCCCACTAGTTGTCAAAGTCTCTGACGACCTTTTAAAATTATTGAGGCCATCTTGTAAACACAAGTCTCCATCTTCTTGGACACTTTATTTGATAAAAAGCACCATTCAACAAATGGTGTTTCTTGTACTATTAAAGTTGTAAGAGAATGTGTAGATAGAAATACATAAATATAAAAATTGCCGGTTTCCAATATGCGATTTAATTGAGCATCTTGAATATGCTCTTCTATCCATTGTAATTCTTTTTCGGCCTCAGTAGTTAATTACTGGGGCTATTTAAGTTAGAATCTCCCTCAAGAATAGAGAAAATGGTATTTAACAAAATATTTGGTACTTGTTTCCTCTCTCTAAAGGCCCTGAACGTTATAGATTACCTCTGTAAATATTTTGTTAAATGCTCTATCTCTGCTCAGGTCAAAAAAACAAAATTAAACTACAAATTGATCATTTTGGAGCCTTTAAATATTGACCACAAACTTGATAAAAAACAAACAAACAAACATTTTTTTTTGAAAAAGAGAAAAAAAGAATAGAGAAAAGGTTTTTAAGAGCATATGTGGAAATTTCCAATGTAGGTCTAATCCAATTTATATCTCCTGATAACTTTTGGAAATCACTTAAAGTTTTAAGAGAGTCTCTTTGATTTTTAATTTTCTGTGGAATTATATTTTGAATAGTTATACAATATCCTAAATATTCCCAAGGCTCTTGGCTTTGAATTTTATCCTCTGATATCTGAAGGACATATTCTTTAAATTTTAAAAAAGCCATTTGTAATAATTCTTGCAATTTTTTAGAACATGAATGAGCCAACAAAATATCATCCATATAATGTACACATATACTTTCAGGAAATTCCTTTCAAAATGAAACTCTTCTAATGGCTAATCTACAAACAACTGACACAAGGTGGGGCTCTTAAGCATACTTTGAGGCAAAACCCTCCAATGAAATCTTGGCCTGTCATGATTTAGGGCTGGTATAGTGAAAGCAAATCTTTCAGCAGCCTGAGGCCACAAGTGAATGTTAAAAAAGCAGTCTTTTAAATCATTGATAATTATAGGATGATATTTTGGAATTTATGTTAAATTTGGATTCCCAGTTTGCAAGGTTCCCATTAATTGGATAATGGTATTAATTGTTCTTAAATCAGTTAACATTCTCCATTTTCCAGACTTCTTTTTAATAATGAAGACTGGACTATTCCAAGCACTGGAGGTTTCTTGAATGTGACCTGCTTGGAGTTGTTCATCAACTAATTGATGTAGTGCTTCTAATTTTTCCAGAGGGAGGGGCCACTGCTCTACCCAGATCAGCTTATCTGTTTTCCATTGCAAGGAAAGGGCAAAGCGCTGTGCAGGGGCCCCTAGTAAAATTCTTCTCAGACAGCTGGCAAACCTAGTCCTGTTTTTTTCATTTCCTATTCAGGTTACTTCAGGCTCCCATACTAGAGTAGGGTGCATAGGGTCATAGCCCATGTTAAGCATAATATTCTTAGCAGCATTAGAAATAGTGGAGATTGTTAGCATAGCTCCCCATTGTTGCAATAAGTCCCTTCTCCATGAGGTAATGGCTATGGGAGCAATGTAGGGACGTAAGCTAGCTGCTTGTCCTTCTAGCCCTCTGCAGTCTAAAGAAACTGCACTTTGTTCTATGTCTGATATAGTTCCTAAACCTACAAAAGTGGCTTTAACTTGGACTTTTGGCCAGACTTCAGGCCACATGTAAGGAGCTACGATGGAAACATCAGCTCCTGTGTCTACCAAGCCCTTAATCTGGACCTTATCTTTAAAAGACACAGAACACCAAGGGTGTGAGTCATTCAGGAAAGTATGCCAAAAAACCTGTTTTCCTGTGCTGCCAAAACCAGCATCTTGAGTTACTGGGCAGTTTTCCCTTTAGGGTAAGGTAATATTAAAATTTGAGCTACACGCTGCCCTGCAGACAGCTGAATATCTTGCGTTGCTGATGTCATGATTAGTATCTCACCTATATAATCTGCATCAATGATTCCGGGGTGAACATTAAGTCCATCCATAGCAAGACTGCTTTTTTTCTGAAATAAGGAATACTGTTCCTGGTGAAATAGGGCCATGAATACCAGTCGGCAGTTTCTTAGGAGAATCTTTTTTGTTAAGATTAACATCAGTTAAAACGGGAAGGTCTAAAGCAGCCCTCCCCTGTGTGGCATAAAATAAATCCTGTGCCTGTATTTTATTAATGGGTTTTAATTCTGATTCATGTGGACAGATGCCAATATACTAGGAATTTCTGATTATGTTGGTCCTTATTCTCAAAAGGTACAGCAATCTCCTTATTCATCAGTACAAAAGGCAGAATTATATGCTATTATTATGTTATTAACAGATTATGCTGATCAAGCAATAAACGTGGTAGCAATTAATTCCACCCTTGTAGTTCAAAAAATTGAAACCGTTACTTTGCCAACTAATACAGAAAAACTTAACCTGTTATTTACCTCATTGCAGCAACTACTCAGAAACAGAAATTTTCCTTTATATATTACGTATGTTCGAGCTCATTGTAACTTGCCTGGACACATAACTGTAGGAAACCAAGCAGTAGATCAATTAATTGGGTATGTGATAATAGCTCAACATGAACATGCCTTACATCATAGAAATGCTAAGGCATTAAAGGAGAAACAACATCTCTTGGCATTCAGCCAGGGCAATAATTTGATCATGCTCTACCTATCAACCATTAACTGCTCCTCATTTACCAATTGGAGTTAATCCTAGAGGTTTACAATCCAATGAATTATGGAAAATGGATGTGACTCAATTTCCAGAATTTGGAAAACTAAAATATATTCATCATTCTGTTGACACGTATTCCCATTTGTCCTGGGCATTGGCATTATCATCAGAAAAGGCTGATGCAGTAATTTCTCATTTACTGGAGGTATTCTCAGTAATGGTAAAGCCTTCCACCATAAAAACTGATAATGAATCTACTTATATTTCTAATAAATGTCAAACTTTTTAAAAATTCTTAATGTAAAGCATATTACTGGAATCCTTGGAAATAGTAGAGGACAAGCAATTATTGAGAGCAAAATAGAACATTCAAAGAGATACTGCTAAAACAGAAAAAAAAGGGGAGAACAATATATTATAATCCCAAGACATAGAATATCTTCAGTACTTTTTACTTAAAATTTTTTGAATATGAATGATGTGGATGAGATTCCCGTATTTAAGCATTGGATAACTGTTACATCCCCACCATTAAATCAACCTGTTTATTCTTGGGACACCTTAACCAATGTTTGGTTTCCAGCAAATGTTATAGGTTGGGGAAGAGCTTATGCTTATATTTCTACAGGAAACACTAAACTTTGGGTTCCAGATAAGAACTTAAATTTTCAGCATAGTCCAGAAGAACTCTGCTCCAGTAATGAGGAGAAAGAACACTGAGATGGTAGCAGCCAACCTGAAAAAGATCCGTCTAACACCCAAAGAAAGGAAAGCTGCCATGTTCCCGAGGAACAGAGTTTGAGCAGTGACATGGGGACAACTGAAGAGTCTGTGTCATGAGGCTCAAGGTTTAGTACATCACACACACCAGGAAGTTAATTCTGTGAATATTTTTCTAGCTATGTTACCATTGTTATCTGCTTCTACAAATGGGCAAAAGTTTGATGTACTGCACTTATGTCCCCAACCTTCCTATATTAAGAGTAGTAAGTTCTTTGGAACCTACTGTGCCTATATATGTTATTGTTTCATCTTGGATCATAGGTCCTTGTGACACCAGAGGGCCGTTTAAGCCTGAGGAAAACAACACAGTAATTACTAATTATATACTAGGGTGACTGCCCCCCACCCATTTTTTATTTTATTTTATTTTTTTATTATTTATTTATTTTTTTATTAAATCATAGCTGTGTACATTAGTATGATCATGGGGCACCATACACTTGGTTCATAGACCGTTTGACACATTTTCATCACACTAGTTAACATAGCTTTTGTGGCATTTTCTTAGTTATTTTGCTATAGATCTATTGCATTGTCTTAATATGACAATCAAACCTTGGTTTAGCCTATATCAAGAGCCACCTAAAGAATCAAATGCATTAAAGGAAATTGATATGCTAAATACTTATTCTTTAGCTAAGGTACAGCATAAAAATGTGTTATCCAATCCTGAATTACCACCTTATAAAATGCATTCTTTCATAGAGGTATGTGATTGGATACCTTGGATGAAGTGAAAAGGGCAATTCCCTTATATGCTTATTAACACCACAGGTGGTGAAGTAATTCATTGGTTACCCATTCCTAATTTACAAACTCTATTTTGTGCACCAGTTTCATTTGAAATACCATTGCACAGAAATAAGACTGGAATAGTAATTAATTACTCTGAACATTGGAGTAATTGTGGGTTTTCACTGCCATCACCTGTTGTTTCAGCTTATCCTAAACAAGTACATTTGTGGAAAATAGCTGCTGCCTTACAGCCATTAAGAGCCTGGATTGGAGGACTGTATAAAAATAAGATCATGGGTGGGCCTGTGGGTCAAGGAGTAGGGCCCTGGTCCCATATGCGGGAGGTGGCAGGTGCAAACCCAGCCCCGGCCAAAAACCACAAAAAAAAAAAAAAAAACCTTTAAAAAAAATAAGATCATTTATGAAATGAAATTTGAACTGAAAGAAACAAACTACATTCAGGCTTGCTTGTTTACACTTTTTTTTTTTGTATGGCTGAAAGTCAATGTTACATGGAACAAAGCCACTGGAGAACTCTTTTGCCCAAAATGTCACGTGTTTATGTGCATTAACAGTTCTGTAAGTTTTATCCCATCTAAAGAACAGCTGTGTTTGCTGAGAGCACGTACTGGCATATGGCTCCTGATCAACTTGGAGTGTCCTTAGCAAGAATCACCTGCCATGTCCGTGTTGCCATTGCTAGCTGATAACATTTTTTTTTGTGTGTGTTTTTTTTCCGGGGCTGGGTTTGAACCCGCCACCTTCAGCATATGGGACCGGCACCCTACTCCTTGAGCCACAGGCGCCGCCCATTAGCTGATAACATTTTAAAAAGAAGCAAGCATTTCCTCAGGTTGCTGATAGCTGCCATCCTGGGGATCATGGCTGTGACAGCCAACACCACCACTGCAATTGTTGCTTTAACACAAGAAATCAAAACTCAAAACTTTGTTGCCGATTTGCATAAGAACTCTGAACAATTTGGGACTGCCCAAACGCAAATTGTCAGTGAATTGTATAATGACCTTTCCGATTTAGAAGAAGCTGTTGTCATGTTAGGAGATGAATTGATTGGCTTAAAAAAAACAAGTTAGACTTGTGTGATGGGAATATGAGTACTATTTGTATGACTCCTCTTATGTATAAAGAAATTAAATTCTCTTGGGATAAAGTTAAGAAACATTTGTTAAATCATGAAAATTTAACTGCAGATATTGTAAATTTACAGCATGAAGTTTATTCCACTTTCCAACGTAAGTTAGAAAACATTGATGGTGACCCCATACTGCAAGGCATAGCAGATAGAATAGAGTAGTTAAATCTAATGCCTAAGATTAATGGACTTATTGGAAATTCAGTTGGATCATTTGCATTGTTATTCATTTTATGTTTAATTTTATATATAATTTGTAAGAAAGTTAATTACACTACAAAGGAAAATGAAAGCCATGCAGTCATTTTTGCCTTGATGATGACAGATATGAATTCTAAGTGTCAGAAAACAAAGGGGAAATATAGGAGAAAGGCGTATATGCCTCTGTGCCCACCATTCTCAGAGTGAGCAGAGATAAATTCTTACTTTGCGCAGTCAGGTTGAAACCGAGGCTGAACCATAACTAGGCTGGTAAGCCTGGGTGATTTGGAGGTAAAAGTCCAGTGCTCAGACACTGGCCTTGGGTCTGGGGTGTGCAAACATGTCACCGGTAAATCCTAAAAGTCTCCAGGCTGGGGTTTTGTAAGATAAGGTCTCTGCTTCCAGGTGATTTGGGACTCCAGAGACCAGGAGAACAATCAACTTTTTCACTGCAGAGGTCTTGTGACTTAGTGGTTTACGGGAAAAATGGCTAATGGCATGTTTTTCTGGGAATAATAATTTTCAATATAATAGAAGGAATGAATATCAATTGATCAGTAGATTAGCAGATTGCAGGAAAATGTTAATTTGTTTTTATAATATACCTATGAAGTGATTCTGTGATTATTAATAAACAGTGTGTACGTGCAGAACTGGCTATTCAAGCTGGTCAGAAATAAAGAATTTTGTAACGTGAGACACTGCTGTATTCCTTAATCACTTCTAAGAGTTTTGTAGTAGAGTCCCTAGTATTTTCCAGATATACAATCACCAATAATAGTCAAGTTGAAAAAACAATTAAGGACTCTATCCCATTCACAGTAGTGCCAAAGAAGATGAAATACTTGGGAGTTTATCTAACAAAGGACGTGAAAGATCTATATAAAGAGAACTATGAAACTCTAAGAAAAGAGATAGCTGAGAATGTTAACAAATGGAAAAATATACCATGCTCATGGTTGGGAAGAATCAACATTGTTAAAATGTCCATACTACCCAAAGCAATATATAATTTCAACGCAATCCCCATTAAAGCTCCACTGTCATACTTTAAAGATCTTGAAAAATAATTCTTCATTTTATATGGAATCAGAAAAAGCCTCGAATAGCCAAGACATTACTGAAAAATAAAAAAAAAGCAGGAGGAATCACGCTACCAGACCTCAGACTATACTACAAATCGATAGTGATCAAAACAGCATGGTACTGCCACAAAAGCAGAGAAGTAGATGTCTGGAACAGAATAGAGAACCAAGAGATGAATCCAGCTACTTACCGTTATTTAATCTTTGACAAGCCAATTAAAAACATTCAGTGGGGAAAAGATTCCCTATTTAACAATGGTGCTGGGTGAACTGGCTGGCAACCTGTAGAAGACTGAAACTGGACCCACACCTCTCACCATTAACCAAGATAGACTCTGACTGGATTAAATATTTAAACCTAAGATTGAAACTCTAAAAATACTAGAAGAGAGTGTAGGGAAAACCCTTGAAGAAATTGGGTTGGGTGAGTTTTTTATGAGAAAGACCCCCAAGGCAATTGAAGCTGCTTCAAAAATACACTATTGGGACTTGATCAAACTAAAAATCTTCTGCACAGCCAAGAACACAGTAAATAAAGCAAGCAAACAGCCTTCAGAATATTTGCAGGGAGATAATATTTGCAGGTTATGTCTCCAACAAAGGTTTAATAACCAGAATCCACAGAGAACTCAAACGCATTAGCAAGAAAAGAACAAGGGATCCCACTGTAGGCTGGGCAAGGGACTTGAAGAGAAACTTCTCTGAAAAAGACAGGCGCATGGCCTTCAGACATATGAGAAAATGCTCATCATCTTTAATCATCAGAGAAATGCAAATCAAAACTACCTTGAGATATCATCTAACTCCAGAGAGACTAGCCTATATCACAAAATCCCAAGACCGGAGATGTTGGCGTGGATGTGGAGAAAAGGGAACACTTTTGCACTGCTGGTGGGAATGCAAATTAATACATTCCTTTTGGAAAGAGATATGGAGAACACTTAAAGATCTAAAAATAGATCTGCCATTCAATCCTGAAATCCCCCTACTGGGCATATACCCAGAAGACCGAAAATCACACCATAACAAAGATATTTGTATCAGAATATTTATTGCAGCTCTATTCATAATTGCTAAGTCATGGAAAAAGCCCAAGTGCCCATCGATCCACTAATGGATCAATAAATTGTGGTATATGTACACCATGGAATATTATGCAGCCTTAAAGAAAGATGGAGACTTTACCTCTTTCATGTTTACATGGATGGAGCTGGAACATATTCTTCTTAGTAAAGTGTCTCAAGAATGGAAGAAAAAGTACCCAATGTACTCACCCTTATTATGAAACTAATGTAGGACCTTCACATGAAAGCTATATCCCAGTTATAACCTAAGAATAGGGAGAAAGGGGAAAAGGAGGGGAGGGAGGCGGGAGGAGGGGGAAGAAGGGGGACTAATGGGATTACAACTGCGGTGCATCTTACAAGGGTATATGTGAATCCTAGTAAATGTGGAATGTAAAGGTCTTAGCAAAATAACTAATAAAATGCTACAAAAGCTATGTTAACTAATGTGATGAAAATGTGTCAAACGATATATGAACCAAGTGTATGGTGCCCCATGATCATACTAATGTACACAGCTATGGTTTAATAAAAAAATAAAATAAAATAAAAAAATAAAAATAAAAAATAACCCTCCCCCCCCAAAAAAAAGATATAAAGAATTTTGCTACATGCCACCAGAGCTTGTAGTCATTTTTGCCTCATATCATTTCAATAATCAGATCTAAATTCTGTGTCATTGACTACCCAAATGGCCTTTACACACACAAGGAAATGAAAAATTTAGGGGGAAGAGGACAAGATGGCGGACTGAACCCAGCTTTCAACAGAGGCTCCCGTCCAGAAGGAGAGTTAAGGGACAGGAATTTAGTAAATATCCTGGTGGACTTGAGCCTCACCAAGAGAGAAGGTTGAAGAATGCACATCAACACCACTGAGGCAAGCTGTGATCACAAGGACGCAAACAAAAGGTACAAAATCCACCACCAAGCAGTCGGGAGTCCCCCTCCCCCATGAGACCGGCCCCCACAATTAAACAAATGGGCGGAAATTAAAGGCCCTCCCACTACACTCCATGGGAGAGACCTTCTAAAAACTGGACCTACCTCCCCTACTGGGGTGCTGTGGCGTTCTCCTGCCGGGCATAAAACTGAATAAAACTTTAAAAATCCTTTGCCGGCAACCCTGAATCCCCAACACTCCCCTCCCGCCCACTGAATATGTAGGCCTGTCCCCCAGGAGTTCGGATCCTTGAGTGATTTCTCAAGGGGAGTGGACAGTACCCGAGTTGCGACTGGTCAGCATTGACTCTGAGGCATGCGAGTGAGGAGAGGGCACCAGACTGAGGGGGAGTCACGCCTCGGCGGCACTTCCCTGTGGTGCGGTGCAGCAGCCCTCCCCGTGCATCAATACAGCCAGCCATAAAACTGAATGAAACTCTAGCTTCCCCCCCACTCTCACTCAGGGTCTGGGGACCTGTCCCCCAGGAGTTCGGATCCTTGGGTGATTTCTCGAGGGGAGCGCACAGTGCCTGAGCCGCGACTGGTCAGCGCTGACTCTGAGACACGCGGGCAAGGAGAAAGCATTGTACTGAGGGGGAGTCACGCCTCGGAGGCACTTCCCTGTGGATTAGGTGCAGCAGCCCTCCCTGGGCAACATTACGGGGCCGGGCACAAAAATGAATAAAACTCTAGCTTCCCCGCTGAGAGCTGAGAGCCCCTACTCTCACTCGGGGTCTGGAGGCCTATCCCCCAGGAGTTCGGATCCTTGGGTGATTTCTCGAGGGGAGTGCACAGTGCCCGAGCTGCGTCAGGTAAGTGCTGACTCTGAGACACGTGAGCAAGGAGAGGGCACTCTGCTGAGGGGAAATCAAGCCTTGGCGGCACTTCCCTGTGGTGTGGTGCAACAGCCCTCACCAGGCGGGCGTAAAACTGAATGAAACTCTAGCTTCCCCCCTACTCCCAATCGGGGTCTGGGGGCCTATCCCCTAAGAGTTCGGATTCTTGGGGGATCTCTTTAGGGGTGTGGACCCAGCATAAACTGCGGCCGCTCAGTGCTGACTCTGGGGCGCGAGACAGAGGAGAAAAGGGTCAGCTGAGTGCCCACACCAGAGCAGCAGTTCCCTGGAGGTAGATCAACAGCCGTTTTTTCTTAAACGGAAGAACGCTCACTTCTGGATATACTGAGGCCACACCCCCTGTCTCCCTGGGCAACCAGAGGAGGCCACCGGTGAGTGGGGGATTTCCTGACACTGCTCACAAACCCGGGAAGCTTCCAGGGCGGGGCCGACCCAGAGAGGTGAAACCTCCAGCAGTAAAGATGTTTAAACTCAGAACAGCCCATCTTCTGTAGGCGATTTCGGCAGGAACAGAGACAGAACCCCACAAAGTTGTCTGTTCTGTTCTGTTCGCAGCATCCATCAGGGACGGGGCTAAGCCTGAGTGAACACCTCCTTCCCATCACCTGCATGAAGCACTCAAAGATGTCAGGCCCCATCTCCTCCTGCTAGATAGCGGCAGTCTGCGGGGGCCTGGCAGACTTCCTTGCGATTCAGGCAGGTGCAAATCCCTGGAGTGTCTGTTCACTGCAGGCAACTGGGTTAGCCATCTGCAGAGATACCAGTGACTGGGTCCGACGGAGGGGCAAAGTGGGGAAGGAGACGTCAACCTTCCCAGACTGCTCTGTTTGCTGGGTGGCTCCTCCTGACTCCACGCTGCATTGGGGTGAGCCATGTCAGAGGAGTCACCAGGCCCCTGTATTCCATTCCCAGAGACCTCTTGAACTCTCCCACCCAAGACAGGTGCCGATTGAGACAGGTGATTTGGACCTTTTGAACTGGGCTAATAGACTGAGGACTTTTCAGGCGGTGCCCTGGGTGTGCGGTTGTAGGAAGGTTTGATTCTTCTTTTGCAACTGGGGCCAGAGGTGGGCGGGTGGGGTGACTTAATTGCTGATTTTTCCACACAGCTGAGACTTCAAGCCAGAGTAGAAGTTGCAATAGGATTGAACAGAAACCAGCTGAGAACAAGACAGATCCACTTTGCTCCACCACACCAGACAGGACCCCAGTTTGTCAGGCCATAACACTGTACGGCCCCTCGATAAAGCCCCAGGGGAAAAACGAAAGGGAGTAAAATAACCATGGGGCAGAAACAGCGGAAAAACTCTGGTAACATGAATAACCAGAATAGATCAACACCACCAAGAAAATATATGGCAGCTGTGATTGAAGATCCCATTCATAAACAACTGGCTGAGATGTCAAAAATCGAATTCAGAATTTGGATTGCAGACAAGATTAATAAAATGGAATTAGGAATTTGAGAAGAAATTCAAAAGTTGTCTCAAGAATTTAACGAATTTAAAGACAAAACCACCAAAGACTTAGACACACTGAAGCAAGAATTTACAGCCCTCAAAGATATGAAAAATACAGTAGAATCCCTCAGCAACAGAATGGAGCAAGCAGAAGAAAGGATTTCTGACATTGGAGATAAAGTCTTCGAACGCTCCCAATCTCTCAAAGAGGAAGAGAAATGGAGAGCAAAAACGGATCACTCACTCAGAGAGCTCTCAGATAATTCAAAAAAAAGCAATATAAGAATTATAGGGATTTCTGAGAACGATGAAGTGGCCTCCAAGGGCACAGAGTCCCTTGTGCATGAAATTATGAAAGAATATGTTCCAGACATGCCTAGAGAATCTGAAATTCGGTATAGAAGCGACATTTCTTAAACTGATAGACCATCTACAGCAAACCCACAGCCAATATCATATTGAATGGAGTTAAATTGGAATCATTTCCACTCAAATCAGGAACCAGCAAGGCTGCCCATTGTCTCCATTGTTTTTCAACATTGTAATGGAAGTTTTAGCCACTGCAATTAGGGAAGAAAAGGCGATCAAGGGTATCCATATAGGGTCAGAAGAGATCAAACTTTCGCTCTTCGCAGCTGATATCATTGTGTATATGGAAAACACTAGGGACTCTACTTCAAAACTTCTAGAAGTAATCAAGGAATAACAGCAGTGTCTCAGGTTACAAAATCAACATCCATAAATAGGTAGCCTTTATATACACCAACAATAGTCAAGTTGAAAAAGCAGTTAAGGACTCTATCCCATTCACAGTAGTGCCAAAGAAGATGAAATATTTGGGAATTTACCTAACAAAAGACGTGAAAGAGCTCTATAAAGAGAACTATGAAACTCTAAGTAAAGAAATAGCTGAAAATGTTAACAAATGGAAAAACATACCATGCTCATGGCTAGGAAGAATCAACATTATCAAAACGTCCATACTACCGAAAGCGATATATAATTTCAACGGACTCCCTATTAAAGCTCCATTGTCATATTTTAAAGATCTTGAAAAAACATTACTTCGTTTTATATGGAATCAGAAAAAACCTCGAATAGCCAAGACATTACTCAGAAATAAAAACAAAACAGGAGGAATCACACTACCAGACCTCAGACTTTACTACAAATCGATAGTGAACAAAACAGCATGGTATTGGCACAAAAACAGAGAAGTAGATATCTGGAACAGAATAGAGAACCAAGAGATGAATCCAGCTACTTAGCACTATTTGATTTTTGACAAGCCAATTAAAAACATTCAGTGGGGAAAAGATTCCCTATTTAAGAAATGGTGCTGGGTGAACTGGCTGGCAACCTGCAGAAGACTGAAATTGGACCCACACCTTTCACCATTAACTAAGATAGACTCTCATTGGATTAAAGATTTAAACTTAAAACATGAAACTATAAAAATACTAGAGGAGAATGCAGGGAAAACCCTTGAAGAAATTGGTCTGGGTGTGTATATCATGAGGAGAACCCCCCGGGCAATTGAAGCAGCTTCAAAAATACACTACTGGGACTTGATCAAACTAAAAAGCTTCTGCACAGCTAAGAACACAGTAAGCAAAGTAAGCAGACAGCCCTCAGAATGGGAGAAGATATTTGCAGGGTATATCTCTGACAAAGGTTTAATAACCAGAATCCACAGAGAACTCAAACGCATCAGCAAGAAAAAAACAAGGGATACCATCACAGGCTGGGCAAGGGATTTGAAGAGAAAGTTCTCTGAAGAAGACAGGCGCACGGCCTTCAGACAGATGAAAAAATGCTCATCATCTTTAATCATCAGAGAAATGCAAATCAAAACTAGCTTGAGATATCATCTAACTCCAATGAGACTAGCCTATATCACAAAATCTCAAGACCAGAGATGTTGGCGTGGTTGCAGTGAAAAGGGAACACTTCTGCACTGCTGGTGGGAATGCAAATTAATACATTCCTTTTGGAAAGATATATGGAGAACACTCAGAGATCTAAAAATAGATCTGCCATTCAATCCTGTAATTCCTCTGCTGGGCATATACCCAGAAGACCAAAAATCACAACATAACAAAGATATTTGTACCAGAATGTTTGTTGCAGCCCAATTCATAATTGCTAAGTCATGGAAAAAGCCCAAGTGCCCATCGATCCACGAATGGATTAATAAATTGTGGTATATGTATACCATGGAATACTATGCAGCCTTAAAGAAAGATGGAGACTTTACCTCTTTCATGTTTACATGGATGGAGCTGGAACATATTCTTCTTAGTAAAGTATCTCAAGAATGGAAGAAAAAGTACCCATTGTACTCAGCCCTACTATGAAACTAATTTGGGGCTCTCACATGAAAGCTATAACCCAGTTACAACTTAACAATAGGGGGAAGTGGGAAAGGGGGGGGAAGGGTAGAGGGAGGGGGATCGGTGGGATCACACCTGTGGTGCATCTTACAGGGGTATTTGTGAAACTTGGTAGATGTAGAATGTAAATGTTTTGGCACAGTAACTGAGATAACGCCGGAAAGGGTATGTTAACCACTGTGATAAAAATGTGTCAAATGGTCTATGAAGCGATTGTATGATGTCCCATGATCATATCAATGTATACAGTTATGAATTAATAAAAAAAAAAGAAAAAAGAAAAATTTAGTTAAGAACCTCTGAAATGCAGTAGAATCCCTTAGTAATAGAGTTGTCCAGGCAGAAGAAAGGATCTTTGAAACCGAAGACAGAGCTTTTGATTGTTCCCAAATGCTCTATGAAGCAGACAAATAGAGAGCAAAAACCGATCATTTCCTGAGAGAGCTGTGGGATCAATCAAAAGATCATACATTTGACTTATAGGAATTCACAAAGGAGAAGAGAATGGTCCTAAAGGTACAGATGGTCTACTCCAAGATCTTGGAGGAGAATTTCCCAAGCATTACAAGAGATCAGGACATCAGATAATTAACAGTTTCAGAATCCCAGCAAATCTCAATCCAAATAAAACATCTCCTAGACACATTTTGATTAACTTTGCCAAAGTTAAGAAAAAGGAGAAATTTCTGCAAGCAGTCAGATATAAGAAAACCTTCACCTACAACAGGAGAAATATCATAATGACAGCATATCTCTCAGGCAAAACATTTCAAGCCAGTAGAGGATGGTCATTGACTTTCAATCTCTTAAAAAAAAAAACAACTTCCAGCCCAGGATCCTGTGTCCAGCTAAACTGAGTTTCATTTGTGATGGAGAAATCAAATACTTTAATGATGTACACATGTTTAAGAAATTGCCATAAGTAAATCAGCTGTCCAGGATATTCTCAGACCTATCCTCCACAATGACATGCACAATCCTCTACCTCCAAAGTAAACTTATCCAGAAATTTTTGAACAAAACCTAACTTCCACAGTAGTGAAAGGATTAAAAATGTCCATTGGACATCCAGAAATTATGACACCCCAAACACTACTAGGCTTATCAATTCTTAATTAATGTGAATGGTTAAAATTGTCCTCTAAAGAGGCACAGGCCGGATGACTGGATACCTAAACTCAGACAGGATATCAGCTGCATACAAGAATCTCATCTAACTTAAAGGGATAAAAATAGACTCAGGGTGAAGGGATGGACTTCTGTAATACAGGCAAATGGAAACCAGAAGAATGCAGAGATTGAAATTTTAGTTGCAGATGCAATTGGCTTTGAATGAACAAATATAGAGAAAGATAAGAAATGTCATTACATTTTTTGCCAAGGGAAATACTCAATATGAAGACATTTTGAAAATTAATATTTATGTACCCTACCAACATGCTCCTCAATTTATAAAGCAAACACTAATGGATATGAACAACTTGATATCTTCCTGCACTCTAATTGTTGGAGATTGTTGACAGTTTTGCATAGATCCTCCAAGAAGATACTAAACAAAGCAATATTAGACTAAAACTTGACCCTAGAACAAATGGACTTTATAGGACTCTACAGAATATTTCATCCTAATAAAACTGAATATACATTCTTCTCATCAGCCCACAGACCATCCTCCAAAATGGATCATATCCTAAGACACAAGTCTAAAATCAGCAAATTTAAAAGAATAGAAATTATAACTTGTATCTTCTCAGACCTCTATGGAATAAAAGTTGAACTCAACAGCAAAAGGAATCTTCATACTCAAACAAAATCATGGAAGCTAAATGATCTTAGGCTGAATAATAGCTGGGCCAAAGACGAGATTAAGAAGCAAATCACCAAATATTTGGAACAAAATGATGATGGAGGACACAAACTATCAGAACCTGTAGGGTACTGCAGGTAGTCCTAAGTGGGAAATATATAGTATTGGAAGGCTTCATCAAGAAAACAGTAACAGGAGAGAGAAGACTCCAGGCATCTGTGGCTGGGGGTATCTGTCCAGAATCATCCCTTTGGAGACACAGGGAGTCAGAGAGAGACTTCCAGAAACCATGAGGAGGACAAAAGCCATGGAGAACTGTCTGCTCATCCTTCTGGTCCTGTACCAAAAGGAATCATCTAAGCCATAGGACAGAAGCATGGTAAATTAAAGAGCAAGAAGAAGTGAAAGGAAAATTATGGCAAGGAAACAGATAAAATAAAACACACGTGAGGAAGAATCAGCAGAAAAATATCATGGCAACATGAAAAACCAGTCCAGAGCAACTCCTAAAAGGGACTGTGAAGTAGCTACGGCACAGGATTCCACCTATAAAAAATGTTAGAAATGACAGAAAGGAAATTTAGAATCAGATGATGAAAACAACGAAGGAAATGATGGAAACAATGAAGGATATTGCTGATAAAGTGGAAAATAAAAGGAAATCCCAAAACAGAACAAAATAGAGATGACTGATATAAATAATATAGAAAGGATATAGAAAAGCTGACAGAACTGAACCAGTCAATTAGGGAACTTAAAGATGTAATAGAAAGTATTAAAAACAGATTAGAACATGCAGAAGAAAAGAATCTCAGAGGTAGAGAACAAAGCTCTTGAGATTACTCAGATAATTAAAGAGGCAGAAAAGAAGAGAGAGAAAGCAAACATTCACTGACAGAATTACAGGACAAAGCAGAGGTTCACTGACAGAATTATGGGACTTCCTGAAGTGTTCAAACATACGAGTTATAGGTATCCCAGAAGGGAAAGAAGCATGCCTCCCAGGGGAATGGAAGCCATTCTAGAGAATATTATAAATGAAATTTTCCCAAATATCACCAAAGATTCTGACATACTCTTTTCAGAGGACTATCGGACCCCAGGTCACCTCAACTCTAGCAGAGCTTCTCCAAGACACATTGTGATGAACTTGTCCAAAGTCAAGACAAAAGAAAAGATTCTTCAACCTGCGAGGATTAAGCACCAATTGACGTACAGGGGCAAATCCATCAGGGTGACTGCAGACTAATATAATGAAACTTTTCAAGCAAGAAGGCAATAGAAATCTACCATTAATCTACTAAAACACAACAATTTCCAGGCCAGAATTCATATCCAGCTAAGCTAAGCTTTCAAATTGACAGAGAAATTAAATCATTTACTGATATGCAAATATTGAGGAATTCACAGAACAAGACCATTTCTACAGAAATACTTCAACCTGTTCTACACACTGACCATCACAATGAATCAACTGCAAAGAAAGAACTTAGCAATTAAAGGACGGAACTTAGCTTCCACACTGATGCAAAAGATCAAACTAAGCAATGGACTCTCACAAAATAAGATGACTAGAACACTACCACACTTATCGATTATCTCAATAAATGTTAATGGCTTCAATTCTCCACTGAAGAGCCACAGATTGGCTGATTGAATTAAAAAACACAAGCCATCCATTTGCTGTCTGGAGGAAATACACCTAGCCTCAAAAGGCAAATTAAAACTCGGAAGTAAGGGTTGGGGGAAGACAATTTTTCAGGCAAAAAGAATTCAGAAGAAAAGAGGAGTTGCAATCTTATTTTGAGATACACGTGGATTTAAAGCAAATAACGTCAAAAAGGACAAAGATGGTCACTTTATATTGGTCAAGGGAAAAATACAACAAGAAGAATTTTAAATTCTAAATATTTATGTACCCAATTTAAATGCTCCCAGATTTTTGAAACAGACCTTACTCAGTCTAAGCAATATGATATCCTGTAATACCACAATAACAGTGGGATATAACACTCCTCTCACAGAGCTGGACATATGTAAACAGAAATTAAAGAAAGATATAAGGGACTTAAATGAGACCCTAGAACAACTATGTTTGATACATGCATATAGAACACTCCATCCCAAAGCTAAAGTATATACATTATTCTCTTTGGCCCATGGAACAGTCTCCAAAACTGATCATATCCTAGGACACAAAACAAACCTGAACAGAATCAAAAGAATTGAAATTTTGCATTATAACTTCACAGACCACAAGGCACTAAAGATGGAATTCAACTCCAACAAAAACGTTCAACCCCACACAAAGGCATGGAAATTAAACAACGTTCTGTTGAATGACAGATGGGTGCAGGAAGAAATAAAACAGGAAATGATTGACTTCCTTGAGCATAATAACAATGATGACATAAGCTACCAAAACCTGTGAGATACTGAAAAAGCATTTCTGAGAGGAAAATTTATCGCTTTAGATGCCTAAATCTGAAAAACACAAAGAGAGCGCATCAACAAACTCACAAGCCATCTTATGGAATTGGGAAAAGAAGAACAATCTAAGCCCAAACCCAGCAGAAGAAAAGAAATATCCGAAATTAAATCAGAGATCGATGAAATTGAAAACAAAAGAATCATTCAGAAAATTAATGAAACAAGGAGTTGGTTTTTTGAAAAAATAAATAAAATAGATAGACCTTTGGCCAGACTAACTAGAAATAGAAAACTAAAATCTCTAGTGACCTCAATCAGAAATGATAAAGGGAAAACAACAACTGATGCCACAGAGATACAAGAGATCATCTCTGAATACTGTTAGAATCTCTATGCCCAGAAATTTGAAAATATGAAGGAAACAGATCAATATTTGGAATCACACCCACTCCCTAGACTTAGCCAGGAAGAAATAGATCTCCTGAATAGACCAATTTCAAGCACTGAGATCAAAGGAACAATAAAAAGTCTTCCAACAAAAATTGCCCTGGTCCGGATGGCTTCACACCAGAATTCTATCAAACCTTCAAAGAAGAGCTTATTCCAATAGTACAGAAATATTCCAAAAAATTGAGGAGGAAGGAATCTTTCCCAACATGTTTGATAAAGCAAACAGCACCCTGATAACAAAACCAGGAAAAGATCCAACTATAAAGAAGAATTTCAGACCAATTTCACTCAGGAATATAGATGCAAAAATTCTCAACACCAATAGATTACAGCTTATCATCAAAAAAGTCATACATCAGGATCAAGTAGGTTTCATCCCAGGGATGCAAAGCTGGTTTAACATATGCAAGTCCTTAAACATCATTCACAATATTAACAGAAGCAAAAACAAAGACCGTAGGATCTTCTCAATAGATGCAGAAAAAGCATTCAATAAAATACAGCATCCTTTTCTAATTAGAACACTGATGACTATAGGCATAGGCAGCACATTTATTAAACTTATCAAAGCTGTCTATGGCAGACCAACAGCTAATATTTTACAGAATGGAGCAAAACTGAAAGCTTTTCCTCTTAGAACTGGAACCACAGAAGGTTGTCCTCTGTCACATTACTATTCAAGATAGTGCTGGAAGTTCTAGCGAATAAAATTAGGCAAGACAAGGAAATAAAGGGCATCCAAGTGGAAGCACAGGAGGTCAAACTCTCCTTCTTTGCTGATGATATGATCTTATACTTAGAGAAATTCAAAGACTCAACCAGAAGACACCTTGAAGTGGTCAAAATATACAGTACTGTCTCAGGATATAAAACCAATGTCAACAAGTCAGTAGCCTTTGTATACATCAATAACAGCCAAGATGAAAAGCTAATTAAGGACATAACTCCCTTCACCATAGCTTCAATGAAAATGAAATACCTAGGAAGATACCTAACAAAAGAGGTGAAGAACCTCTATAAAGAAAATTATGAAACCCTAAGAAAGGAAATAGCAGAGGATATTAACAAATGGAAGAACATATCATGCTCATGGCTTGGAAGAATCACCATTGTTAAAATGTCTATACTTCCCAAAGCATCTACTGATTCAATGCCCTCTCTATTAAAATACCAAGATTGTACTTTTAAAACTCGGAAAAACTGATTTTTTTGTGCTGTATGGACCAGGAAAAAAAACCCATATAGCTAAGGCAGTTCTTAGTAATAAAACTAAAGCCAGGGACATCAGCATACCAGATTTTAGGCTGTACTACAAAGCTATAGTGGTCAAGATAGCATGGTACTGGCACAAAAATAGAGACATATAGACATTTAGAATCGAAGAGAAAGGCAGGAAATGAAACTAATATCTTACAATAACCTAATTTTCAATAAACCAAACAAGAACATACATTGGGGGAAAGACTTCTTATTCAATAAATGGTGCTGTGAGAACTGGATATCCACATGTAAAAGACTGAAACTGGACCCACACCTTTCTCACTCAAAAAATTGATTCAAGATGGATTAAATTTAAGGCATGAAAGAATAAAATCCTCAAAGAAAGAATAGGAAAAATACTGGAAGATATCAGCCTGGGGAAAGACTTCATGAAGAAGACTGCCATGGCAATAGCAAAAACAGGAACGATAAACAAATGGGATTTAATTAAATTGAAAAGCTTCTGTACAGCTAAGGAGACAACCACCAAAGCAAATAGACAACCTACACAATGGGAAATGACATTTGCATATTTTGAATCAGACAAAAACTTAGTAACTAGGATCTATACAGAACTTAAATTAATACACAAGAGAAAAACCAACAATCCCATACATCAATGGAGAAGAGAGATGAAAATAACCTTCTTTAAAGAAGAGAGACGAATGGACAGAAAACACATGAAAAAATGCTCATCATTTCCAATTATTAGAGAAATGCAGATTAAAACCACGCTGAGATATCGTCTAACCCCAGCAAGAATGGCCGATAGCACAAAATCTCAAAACTGCAGATGCTGGCGCAGATGTGGAGAGAAAGGTACACTTTTACCCTGCTTGTGGGACTGCAAACTAATACATCCTTTTTGGAAGGAAGTATGGAAAAACCTCAAAGAACTCAACCTGGAATTCCCATTTGATCCTGCAATCCCATTACTGGGCATCTATCCAGAAGGAAAAAAAAAGCCTTTTCTTATAAAGATACTTGTACTAGGCTGTTTATTGCAGCCCAATTTACAATTGCTAAAATGTGGAAACAGCTGATATGCCCTTCAATCCA
This sequence comes from Nycticebus coucang, assembly GCF_027406575.1. Classification (NCBI taxonomy): domain Eukaryota; kingdom Metazoa; phylum Chordata; class Mammalia; order Primates; family Lorisidae; genus Nycticebus; species Nycticebus coucang. The sequence continues at coordinate 83,295,450 of NC_069785.1, forward strand.
GGAATGGATTGGCAAGCTGTGGTATATGCATACCATGGAATATTATTCAGCTATTTTTTAAAAATGAAGATTTTGCAGCATTTGTACTAACCTGGATGGAGGTGGAACACATTATCCTTAATGAAGCATCACAGGAATGGAAAGTATGCATCCTATGTATTCAACTTTGATATGAGGACAATAAATGACAATCAATGACATGGTGGTGCATGGGGGAAGGGGTAAACTCACCGAGAAAGGCAGAGAGGTGAGAGTAAGAAAAAGGAAAAAAAAAAAGAAGAAAGGAAATAGTGACTAATTCTCACATAAATTGGATTAGATTTTGATTAAAGTACATTACTTAAACATTAATATTTACTTCAACTTGTTAATATGTTGTTTAGGATACAGGATACTGTATCCTCATTTATAAGTGAAATATGTTTGTAATTTCCCCTTTATAATAATGTATTTTTTCTAATTTTAATATCAGGTGTATCTAGATTAAGTAGAATGATTTGGAATTATTTCTTCTTTTTCTATTGTCTATAAGAGTTGGCATAATCTATTTTTTGAAATTATCTTTTACCTTTATTTAGAAATATTAGTTGTCTATTCTTTGATACTTTGGGGAAAAAAATAATAAGAAGTAGTTAATTGATGACACCATACTGAACCTCAGAGTCAAAGCATTCCATAATAGACATACTCTTATTTGACAATGTGAATGTTACATTCTTTGCATTACTATTATTATTATTGCTTAATACTTTGTTGCAGCAATCATCTGATTTCTTTTCTGAATGTATTTGTCACATTCATTCTTTGAGAGGTTTTAGTTTCTGGTTCCTATATTAGACATTGTTATTGCTGTTAAGGTTTAAGCCTTTTTAATTTTGTGAAGGCAAAAGTGGAAGTCTAATGAACACATGTATATGTGAAAATAAAAATTAAAAAAAAACAATATTTTAATGACTACTTCATTCAGTAAGTTAATGCAGTTAGGAAAGTCCCAAATTCAATAATCAAGTCTTTAGAATAATGAACAAGTTTATTTTAGACACGTAGAATTTGATCTACTGACACCCATAAGCTAACCTCTGAAAGTAATTCAGAAGAGCAACCAAAATTTCAGTTTATGCATATCTTAATATTTTTAGATTTACCTCTATAAGTTTACTATATACTTTATTATATTAACAATACAAAAACAAATTTTAAAAGTCTGAACAAAAATAATATATTCTTTAAATTAGAGAGACAGTTACAGAAATCCATAGGCAATAGAATTTTAAGATAGCTAAAAGTAATAGTATAATTTTAATTTTTCCTGGGGAAAGAAGTAGAATACATAATGTTTTAACCCCATCTCATTTTAAATTGTGGCTCCCCAAAATTAAAGAAAAAAAAAAACATAAACTGTGCCTTTACCAATAATTAATAAAGTTAGACAGGAAAGATGGATAAATTTTACTTAAAGTGTCAACTCAACTTTATATTATGGAAGTGTGACCTAAAAAATGATAATGATGTTTAAGGAAAAGAAAAAGAGTTATCAAACCAAAAGGTTTTAGAGTGTATATTTTCACTGCTTTTTTTTTTCCAGATTAATATGAGGGTACAAATGTTTAGGTTACATTTTTTTAATATCTAAGGTAAATTTCAAATTGTAATTGAGCCCTTCTCCCAGGGGGCATGCTGAACACCCTGACATCGTGCACATTAGGTGAGATACCACCAATCACACTTCCATTTTTCCCTCCCCTTCCCCTCATTAAACTATACTTGTCTTTATCTTTCACATAGGGGTGTAGTTGTTTATATATGGGTTTCATATTGGTATTAAGTACATTGGTGAACTTATATGAAACTTACTATGGAACTTTGTTCCATTCTTGAGATACTTTACTAAGAACAAGGAATTTTACCACTTTGAAAATATTCCTTTTTTACTGTGTTTTTCAGATAGTAATAAGTCAAAAGAACTAAACTCTGCCCTCTGTTACAGATAAAAGTCTACTAAATAAAAATTTAAAAATGTAACACAGGAAAAATCTTTGACTGATATAGATTAAAAAAGAAAACAGGGTGGTGTCTGTGGCTCAGTGAGTAGGGCACCAGCCCCATATACTGAGGGTGGTAGGTTCGAACCCGTCCCTGGCCAAACTGCAACAAAAAATAACTGGACATTGTGGCAGGCACCTGTAGTCTCAGCTACTCAGGAGGCTGAGGCAAGAGAATCACCTAAGCCCAAGAGCTGGAGGTTGCTGTGAGCTGTGATGCCACGGCACCCTACTGAAGGCACCCTTTTTTTTTGTCTAAAAAAAAAAAAGTAAGAAGAAAGAAAACAATAAAAATGGCTTAAGTCCATGAAACAGAAATTAATACAGAGATTAATACCATCAAATTATCTCACAAAAGTCATTACTTTTCATTTTTTATGTTCAAAGATAATTTAAGATTGTCAAATTTAGATCTCACAACTTCCAACCCATGTGCAACATAAAAATGATAGATTCTATTGTATAACATATTATAATCTTCTTGTTCCTTAAAACAAAGCAGGTAATTTGACTGATAACAAAATTAAATTAGAGAAGATGGCTGACCAGAAGCAGCTTTAGCCAGAAGCTCGTGTCTAAAGGGAGAGATACCGAACTGAATTGGATAGAAGCTCAATGAGAGGAGCTCTACCCTGAGAGGACGACATGAGGCACTGATTACCCAGCTGAACCCAATGGCAGAAACAAGAAAGTGGAAGGAAAACAACAGGAACGAGCCGGCTCCTAGAGGAACAGACACCCCTCCCCCCAAAAGGGATCTGCATGGTGGGTGACCAGTTAGCCAGCAAACAGGGTTCAAAAGTCTCCTTACCTTATCCAATGGAAGAACAGTTGCTAAGTCCCAGTTATCCTTCATTATTGGGGTCCCACCACTGAGACTGTCCTCATTCTGTCTGGCAGAAGAGACCAAATATTTTTCTTGCAATCCTGAGCACCCATATTACTCTTCACCCACTGTATTTGCTGGAAGGACTACCACCAGTTGAGTCTGGAGTGTGTGACAAGCTCACCGAGAAGCTGGGAAAGTCTGCAGGCCACTGAGCTACAGCATGAGATCAGTAGCATAGCAGTCCAAGCTTTTGTGAGGAGAAGGTGAGCTACCCAACTCTAGCTCCTCAAGGCTCTCTGAGCTCAACTGGTGGATCACGGCCAGGATTCAGGTGACTTTGGACAGAATTTTGGACTTCTGGTCTCCACCAGGCAGGGCTCTCTGAGCTCTACTGGGTGTATAGGGTCAGGGTTTAAGTGACTTTGGACTGAACTTCTGGCCTTGGGCCTCCATCAGGCCGGGCTCTCTGAGCTCAACCAGGTGGGCAGGTCCAGGGTTTAAGTGACTTTGTACTGAAATTCGGATTAACACTCGCCACTGGGTGGAGACTCTATGACATCAATTGGGTGGGCGAGGCCCGGGTTTAAGTGACTTTATACTGAAATTTGGATTAATACTCTCCACAGGGTGGAAGCTCTCTGACCTCAATTGGGTGGACTGTGCCTGGTGCCTGAGTGACTCTTATCTGAATGTTAGACCTGCGCCCCCTGCTGGCTGGCAGCCCACTGAAGTTGATTGGGCAAGCAGTGGCCAGTGCTTGAGTGATTTTTGTCTAAGCACTCAGCCTACACTGTCCACAAAGCTGTAGCCCAGTACTCAGTTGGCTGGGTGGTGCCTAGTGCATAAGCATCTCACTTGAATTCTGGGCCAGCAATGTCAGCTGGGCAGCCACCTGAGCTTGGTATGGTGGGTAGAACCAGCACTGGCAGAGCAATTTTGATTGGAACTCTAGGCCACTATTGCCTACTGAATCTTGTCCCCCTGGAAACAGTGTCTAGGGATGCAGATTCACCACTTGTCTGCCTTTGTTGGTACACTGATGGTACTGCCATGGTGAGAAGTGGACTCAACAGGAACAACTTCGATTCAACTACAAAACTATAATTAACATATTTGAAAAGTGAAAAGGAGGAAGAAGCTGAAATTGCTCATGAGAAGGAATCAGCTGAAGAACTCTGTCAACATGAAAAATCCAAGCAGACCAACGCCTCCTGGGATGTGAAAGAAAATGCAACGAAGAATTCCAGCCACAGAGAAATTGCTGAAATGTTAAAAATAGAATTTAGAATATGGATGGCAAATAAGATAATTGAAATGGAGGGAAAGTTTGAAACAGAGAACCAAAAAACAGTTCAGAAGTTGTCTTAAGAAATTAATGAATCCAAACACAAAGTCTCCAAGGATATGGACATAATGAGGAAAGATATAGCAGAGATTAAAAACTTGAAAAAGGTATTTGAGGAGCTTCAAACTGCAGTAATGTCCCTCAGAAATAACGTTGAGCAGTGTGAAGAAAGAGTCTCAGATAAAGAAGGCAATACTTTTGAACTATCCCAAGCATTCAAAGAGGCAGACAAATGGAGGAAAAGAACAGAATATTCCTGGAAAGAATTATGGGATCATTAAAAAAATCAAATATCCAAATAATAGGGATTCCTGAAGGAGAAGAGGATGGTCCCAAAGGCACAAATTATCTGCTCCAAGACATTAGACACAGAAATTCAGATAGTAGATAGTTTCACAACCCCAGCACAACTCAACACAAACAAAGCATCACCTAGACGCATTGTAATTAATTTTGCCAATGTTAACATGGAGAAAAAACTTCTGCAAGCAGCCAGGCATAAGAAAAGTATTACTTACAAAGGGAAAGGTGTAAGGATGACTGCCAAGTTTTGTCTTTCCACCAAAACTTTCCGAGCCAGAAAAGAATGGTCATTGACCTTCAACCTTCTCAAAGAAAACAATTTCCAGCCCAGGGTCCTATTTCCTGCTAAAATGAGTTTCATTTGTGATGGGAAATTCAAATACTTCACTGACATACACATGCTAGGAAAATTTGCCATGACTCAACCAGCTCTACAGGAAATACTCAGACCCATTCTTCATAACAAACAATAGGAGGGTACACCACCAAAGTAAACCTACCCAGAAAATAAGGAATGAACCTAGCCACAAAGGTGAGAGGCATAAAATTAAGCTCTGGATTTCTTAAAAACAAGATGAATAAAACTCTGCCAAATCTATCAATTCTCTCAATTAATGTAAATGGTTTGAACTCTCCTTTAAAGAGCCATAGGCTGGCCAACTGGATACAGACACTCAGATCAGATATCTGAAAACTCACCTTATCTCAAAAGATAAAACAAGACTCAGAGAGAAGGAATGGGCAACAGTGTTCCAGGAAAATGAAAGCAGAAAAAAGCTGGGTTGCAATCTTGTATGCAGATACAGTGGGATTCAAAACCACAAAAATAATGAAAGACAAAGATGGACACTTCATACTGGTCAAAGGAAACACACAATATGAAGAGATCTCAAGAGTTAACATCTATGCACCCTATCTGAATGCTCCTCAATATATCAAACAAACCCTAACTTATCTGAATGATATGATACCTTTGTGCACTATAATAGTTGGAGATTTTAACATCCCATTGGCAGTACTGGGCAGAGCTTTCAAGCAGAAACCAAACAAAGAAACAATGGACTTAAACAAGACCCTAGAACAAATGGACTTAATAGACATTTATAGGACAATTTATTCTAACAAAACTAAAAACACATTCTTCTCATCAGACCATGGATCATCTTCCAAAATTGATCATATCTCAGGTCACAAGGCTAACCTCAACAAATTCAAAAGAATAGAAATTGGCAGCACCTGTAGTTCAGTGTCTAGGGGACTGGTCACATAGACCCAGGCTGGTGGGTTCAAACCTGGCCTGGCCCAGCTAAAACAACAATAACAACTGCAACAACACCAAAAAAAATAACTGGGCATTGTGGAGGGCACCTGTGGTCCCAGCTACTTGGGAGGCTGAGGTGAGAGAATAGGTTAAGCCCAAGAGTTTGAGGTTGTGAGCTGTAATGGCACGGCACTCTACCCAGGGGAACAGCTTGAGACTCTGTCTAAAAAACAAACAAACAAAAACAGAAAGAGAGCAAGTCAGAGATACTGGGCAATCTCAAGGAACTAGAAAAGGAAAAATAATCTAATTTCAAACCCAGCAGAAGAAGAGAAATAACAAAAATTGGAGCAGAATTCAATGAAATTGAAAGCAAAATAATTATTCAGAAGATCAGTGAAACAAAAAGTTGGTTCTTTGAAAAGATTAATAAAATTGATAAAGCCTTGACAACACTAACCATAAACAGACAAACAGGATGTTTAATAACTCCAATCAGAAATGATGAAGGGGAAATAACAACAGATGCCACAGAAATACAAATAATTCTCAACAATTATTATAAAAAAAACCTATTTCCAGAAATATGAAAATGTGGAGGAGATGGAACAAGATTTGGAAGCACCATACCTTCCAAAACTCAGCCAGATTTAGAAATTTTGTATAGACCAATATCAAGTCCTGAAATAGCATCAGTTATACAAAGCCTTCCAAAAAAGAAAATCCCTAGACCAGATGGTTTCACACAAGAATTCTATCAAACCTACAAGAGGAACTAATTCCTATAATGCTAAAACTTTTCCAAAATATAGAGAAAGAAGGAATCCTCGCCTGACACATTCTATGAAGCAAATACCACTCTGATCCCCAAACCAGAAAAGGACTCAACAAACAAAGAAAGGTATAGATCAATATCATTAATAAATATCGATGCAAAAATATCCAACAAGATATTAGCAAACTGAATACAACACATTAAAATGGTTATACGCCATGATCAGCTGGGTTTTATCCCAAAGACACAAGGTTGGTTCAACATACAAATATCTATGAATATAATATAATACAACACATAAATAGAATTTAAAACAAAGACTATATGATCCTTTCAATGGATGCAGAAAAAGCTTTTGACAATGTCCAAAATCTTTTCATGATAAAAACTCTCAAGAAAATAGGCTTAGAAGGAACATTCCTTAAGCTGATAGAGGCTATCTACAGAAAACCCACACAGCCAGTATCATAGTGAATGGAGTAAAACTGAATGCATTCCTACTCAAGTCTGGAACCAGACAAAGATGCCCACTGTCTCCATTGCTATTTAACATAGTGTTGGAAGTCCTAGCCATTGCAATCAGGCGAGAGAAGGAGATCAAAGGAATCCAAATAGAGGCAGAGGAGTTCAAACTCTCCCTCTTTGCAGAGGAGGTCAAACTCTTCCTCTTTGCAGATGACATGATCTTATATCAGGAACTCAACTACAAAGCTCTTAGAAATGATCAATGCCAGGGTCCTCCCCTGGGGCAGGGTCTGTCAAGACCTGTGGATTCAGAGGCAACTGACTGAAGAAATATAAAGTTAGAAAAAATGAGAAAGAAAGAAACAAGACACACAGAATAGAATTTTCAGAGGTGGGAACTGGGGGGACCATCATCCTTATGTGGGGTTCTGATGGTGGTCTGAAGTGTCAGTTCCACTCAGCTTTTATTGAAGGTTATTTGCTCATTAGCCTAAGGGGTATGCTGAGGAAGGGAACAAAGATGTCAGCAGTTTCTTTGAGGGAACATATTAGCTCCTATTGTTTCTATAATCATTAACTTTAAGGGTTTGAGTAGTCTTGAGAAATCTGGAACCTGAGTCTTGGTGGGGGCAGCCTCCTGTCTGAAGTCACACATGCAGATTTTTAGGGGGGTGTTAATAAAACTAGTTCACTGTGGAGTAAAATGCCACTGGTGTCAATCTCCTCTGAAGAATCAGGAGAGAGGAATTGTCCTCTCATTACCACAGAGGGTCTTCCTCTGCAATAAGGGATATAAGCCCTGCTACCTATATTTCAGGGCTCGAGATGTTATCTTGATCTCTGCCTCAATCAAATACAAATCTCCAGAATGGGTATTTGCTTTGACCGTTTATTGGGTGAAAATGGCCTAGTTAATGTATCTTGCTACAGCATCTGCTGTAGCCATTATTTTCCCCAGTGTTTACAAGTCCAGAAAGGATGTTTGAAAGCTGTATCCTTAATAGGCCAAAGTTGTAGGAAAGGTAGAAAACTTGTTCAGATAAAAAATTTAGGCTCAGCGCCTGTGGCTCAAGCGGCTAGGGCACCAGCCACAAACACCTGAGCTGGCAGGTTCGAATCCAGCCTGGGCCCACCAAAGAACAATGACGGCTGCAACCAAAAAATAGCCCAGTGTTGTGGTGGGTACCTGTAGTCTCAGCTACCTGGGAGGTGGAGGCAGGAGAATTGCTTCAGCTCAGGAGTTGGAAGTTGCTGTGAGCTGTGATGCCATGGCACTCTACCCAGGGCAACAGCTTGAGGCTCTGTCTCAAAATAAGTAAATAAATAAAATAAAATAACAGTAGCTGGTTTAAAGGCAAGTTAACTGATTTTCTTTGTTCTGATTCACTAATCTTACTTTTTTTTTTTTAAGAGACATAATCTCACTTTATCACCCTTCATAGAGTGCCATAGCGTCACAGCTCACAGCCACCTCCAGCTCTTGGGCTTATCATTTAATCTTTGATAAGCCTAACAAAAATGTGCAATGGGGAAAAGAATCCTTATTTAATAAATGGTGCTGATAGAACTGGTTATCCACATGCAGAAGACTGCAACTGGACCCACACCTCTCATCACTGACAAAAATTGATACTTTTTGGATAAAAGATTTTTTTAAGGGTGACTATTTAAACTAAAAACAATAATATACAAATTGTCTTTCTCATTTGATTGAAAGGACTATAAAATTGAACATAATGACAAAGGAAGCAACATAATCACATAGGCAATAACTCTGCTAATTGCTTTTAACCTTACTTCTTCCTTAAAAGACCTGCATACTTAGCTACTCAATTTTCTAGACTGTGCGATGGTTTTGAGGCTGGCCTACCATAAATGACTGAAAGAAAGTCAAGTTGGTAAGCTGACACTGCCTTGTGTATTTTTAAAAATGGAGAGAAAGTGGCAAATTGTGCCACGTGTACTTACAGAACCCAAAGGATCATTCTGAGTAAATGTGAAATAAATAACTGATCCTTGAGTAAATACAATCTCTAGGCTGACTTAAAACTCAGAGAGTGAGTCTGTGAGCACTAACAATGCCACATAGAAATGTCTAGAAATGTAATTTCTACTACTCAGTTTAGGAGACCATATCTTGCCTGAATATGTTCATTATTTACAAAATATTCCCTTTTGGCCTCTGAAATTTAGCCATTTTTGTTTGGCTGTTAGCTGGTCCTTTCCATATGCTAGCCAATACTGCAGTTATAGCTAATATTAAAATACTCTTATACATGAATTACAAATATTACTAAAGTAACTCTGCATGTATAAATATCTCAGTATTTCTAGCAGAATTGAAAGCATTCAGAATGTACATAAAAGCATTTTTTTTTGGTAGAAATGGTATTTTGTTTTAATCATCATTGTTTCAATAATGCTATGTACACAGCAAAGCCCCAAACTGCGAAAACAGTAGCACCAAAACTTGCTCTAAGCCAAAATGTAGAGCTCTTGAGGTCAGCTTGTGTCATGTGCGGATATATGGCCATTGTTGTCAATTTAACAAAGATATCCTTACTGGGTGCATGGGCAGTATTGCAAGTGAAGGCTTGTGGTGGAGGCATTTTGTGTTTCCTGCAGAAATCAGTAGGTGAAATACTATATTCTTGCTTAATTTCATGTAGATCTGACTTTGCAGCTACGATTAAGCGGGGTATTCTGCTATCCACAAAGTGTTGCTTAAAAAAACCTGGCACAGTATTCAAAGGATTTGGGATTACTGACATCATATACAAAGCACACAACATCACAAATGTTCTCAGCCTCGGTTAGAAATTCCGATTCTGAGATATCACGCAACAACAAGTATTTCTCTTGCCCATGTACATAAACAGCGTTAATGGCATAGTAGGATTTATGATAATCACGAATTTTCTTCTGCCTCATTAAGTTTCTTCCAAGAAGAGCCTGAAGAGCTCCACTTTCCCACAGTTTTTCATTCCAATGATGTTACATCTGAACATATTTCTTTGAGTCTGTTTTTTTCTGCTTTTTATCTCTTGTTACTGTAATGGATGAAGCTTGAGACTCTTGTTCAGTCAATACTGAATAGCCTAGATAGCACAAATACTCCAGGCACCACTGTACATCTAAATAGGTCGTGAGGGTCCACTTGGAAAGGAATCCCTGGTAGGGATTAACCAGCCTCTTTCATTGGTACAAACTGTGTTATTCACATCTGGCTCCCAAGGTATATAAGGGAAAACTTTGAATAAATATTTAAGCTCACCAGGTGACAAAGCACAGTCTCTATCCAAATCATGCTTGTCAAAGGTACTCTGGAGAAACAAATATGCATGATGATTTAATTCAGTAGGGCAATCAGGAGGTATTTTAAGCAGGAGGAATAAATATTCAGGCGTTAAATTCAGATCATCATCATAACCAAATGGTCGAAGCACAGTCCAAGTAGTTCCCTGTCTCCCTCTCTGGATAAAAAGTGTGTGTAAAAAGAGAAAACCTTTCAGTGTCAATCCACTGTCAGCCACACCATCACTTACAAGTTTTCGCACTACATTCTTGACATCTTCCAAAGCTTGAGGAGCTAATGGAGTGTTGAAACAAATTCTCTGAAAGAAGTTGACCTCAGCATCATTGAGGGTACCATGATTATCTTGGTCAGATATTTTAAATATACCAGTAAGAGCTTATATACAGACTGGTTTCATGTCCTTCTTCTCTGGGAAATACAGGGGTCCCGCTTGATGAAGAACAGCTTTCTGTGCATTATAAAAGAGCTCTGATATGTTCTTCAGGTGTTTTGCCACACAGGTTTCTATTTCTGTATACTGGTTTGTAATAGGAAGGATGGTCTCCATACTACTATATTTCACCAAATCAGATTTGTTCCCAGCCAATATTAAAGGCAGCCTGCTGCTGTCTTGGTACGTTCTCTCATTTATGAGAGGAATTCATCAACTATTTACCTTATTTATCAATAGAATCCTTATTGTTAACAGCATACACTATGCAGATGACATTAGCCTGTGATATTTCTTGATGAAGTTGTTCATCAGTTTGTTCTGCTTCTGAGTAATCTACAATATGTGTTGTAACTCTCATGGTGACATCAGCTGGAATGGTGATTTCTTCAACTCCAGGAGGAACCTCTTCTGGGAATTCTTCACCGACCAGAGACATAATCAGTGATGTCTTCCCAACTCCAGGTTCTCCCACCAGCAGGATCCGCGCATCTTGCTTCATGTCTGCAGCTCGCAAGGGCCGCCTCGGCCCCCACGCATGGAGTGGACTCCTTTGGCCGGGTGCGCCCACTCCACGGCGCCGGTCTCCCCACGCTACCAGCGCCACCTGCCAGTCTCTTCTGCTGCCCAGCCAGCCGTGACTCCTCCTCCGCTGCTTCCCTGCACTGGAGCTCCGCCTCCTCCGGCCCAGTGGGCCCAGATAAAAGATTTAAATTTAAGACAGAAATAAAAATTATGGAAGAGAGTGTGGGGAAAACACTTGAAGATATTGGCTTGGGAAAAAACTTTACGAGGAAGACCTCACACACCCCTCTGCCCCCCACCCCCCAGCAATTGCAGCGACACCAAAAATAAATAACTGGGACTTGATCAAGCTGGAGAGCTTTTGCACAGCTAAGCGTACCACAAACAGAGCAAACAGACAGCCCTCAGAATGAGAGAAGATTTTTGCATGCTGTGAATCTGACTAAGGCCTGATAACTAGAATCTACAGAGAACTCAAAATGAACATTAAGAAAAGTGCAAACAACTGGCTGTATAAGCAGGCAAGCAAGAGATGTGAATAGAAACCTCCCTGAGGTTGACAGACAAATAACCAACAAACACATGAAAAAAATGCTCTTTGTCTTTAATCATCACAGAAATGCTAATCAAAACCACTCTGTTATATCACCTAACCCCAGTGAGATTAGCCCACATCATAAAGTCACAAAACACCAGATGCTGGTGTAGATGTGGAGAGAAAGGAACACTGCTCACGGGACTGCAAACTAATACAGCCCCTTTGGAGAGAAGTATGGAGAATCCTCAAAGATCTAAAAGTAGACTTTCCATTTGACCCTACAATCCCAGTACTAGTTATCTACCCAGAAGAACAAAAGTCATTTTACCACAAAGACATTATACTAGCATGTTTATTGCAGCTCAATTCATAATTTCTGCGTCATGAAGCAACCAAAGTGCCCATCAACCCATGAATGGATCAACAAACTATGGTATATGTACACCATGGTATATTATTCAGCCATGAGAAAAGATGGAGACTTTACATCTTTTACATTTACCTGGATTGAGTTGAAATACATTCTTCTTCTTCTTCTTTTTTTTTTTTTTTTTTTTGTAGAGACAGAGTTTCACTTTACTGCCCTCAGTAGAGTGCCGTAAAGTCACAGGACTCACAGCAACCTCCGGCTCTTGGGCTTCTGTGATTCTCCTGCCTCAGCCTCCCGAGCAGCTGGGACTACGGGCGCCCGCCACAATGCCCGGCTATTTTTTCGTTGCAGTTAGGCCGGGGCTGGGTTTGAACCCACCACCCTAGGTATATGGGGCCGGCGCCCTACTCACTGAGCCACAGGCGCCACCCTGATATACATTCTTCTTAGTAAAGTACCGCAAGAATGGAAAAATAAATATTGAATGTATTCCATACTAATGTGAAATGAATATATAAACAATTACATGTTCTTAAGAACAATAAAACACTATTATAGTTCAGTTCAGGGGCAGAGGGAGGTGGGGGGAATGAATGGCAGAATTAGGGAAGGCATCTGGTGGGATCTCACCTAATGTGCACATTGTGAGGGTGTATAACACACCACCTGGGTGATGGGCTCTTCTACAAATGGAATTTTATCCTGGAAGTGACAACAATGTAACCTAAATATTGTACCCTCATATTAATTTGAATAAAGTTAAAAAATAAAAATGAAATCTTAACAAAACATAAATAAACCAAAGTTAGCAACCTAATAAATGTTGCCATAACCATGCAACATTTATCCCTAGGAGCCAAAGATGGTTTAAAAAATACAAATCATTAGATTTAATATCACATATTAACAGATGGAAAAAAAATGAGGATTCACCTCAATAGATGTGGGAAAAGCAACAGAAGAAATGCAATTCTTTTCATGATAAAAATGTTCAACAGACTAGTTACAGGAGAAATTTACCTTGACACAGCAATGGCCGTAAATGAAAAGCCCAGCACTAATATCAGTCTTGAAATACTGAAAGTATTAAATCTAAAATCAGGAACACGGTGACATAGTCCACTCTTCCAAATTCTACTCAAGATAGTAATGGAAGTCCTAACCAGAACAATTAAACAAGAAAGAAAGAAAGAAAGAAAGACTTTTTCAAGAAAGAAAAAAGTCACCTAGCCTGGAAAGTAAAAGTTAAGATCAAACTAATTGCAGATTGATAAACATGCAAAACACAAGACTACACTTGATGCTATTTCAAAATTCAGTTGTGCACATACCCAGAAAAACAGGATCTCAGGAGACAGGACCCCCACGGGGGTTTCAGACCCCACTTAGGCAAACAGGGCCATGGGCCCAGGAGGACCACGGGGCTTGTACCTGATGACCCAGCTCATTTCTTAACTCCCTCCCAGCAGGGACCCAGGCTCACAGGGAGCGAGGCTGAGTCTCCTGTCACCTCCTTGGGGCAGCTCTCCCAGTCTCACTGGCCTCCCGGTTTTTTCCATTGAACTTCCCTGGGGGGTGTGGCTCCAAGAACCTGCCTCACTTCCTGGCCTCCCGGGACTGATAATCATATCATTGTATACAGTTATGATTTAATAAAAAAAAATAAAAAATAAAAAAAAAAAAAAGATCCCAGCTGGCACCTGCATCCACCGGGCATCTCTCGGCCCTGGGCAGCGAGAGAAGGGGTGTTCCTTCGCAAGCGAACAACCTCAGCCCCCGGAAATAGGCTCACGCCTGTGGGGGTCGTGAAGCGGTGTCCAGGCACTCGGGGACAACGGCCCTCACAGGCCTCCCTGTGCCCACTGTAGCTGCCCTCAGGCTCCGGGCAGGGGCTTTGCGGGCTACACCAGCCCCCATGAGCCCACTGCCAGCCTCAGCGGAGGCAGGCAGAGGCTCCTGGACCCATAGCGCAGGAAGAGGTAGGGTGGCGTCCTCCGCAGCTGGAAGCTTCATGGGCCGCCCTGGCCTGGTCCAGGAACCGCCTGGTCTCCACATCCCCTTGCCCCCAGCCCCTAGAACACAGGACCTTCTCCACGTGCAGCGGGTCGGAGGCAGGACTGCTGCCTGATGCCCGCTGACCTAGAGGCAGGACACCGCCTCCCGCAGACTCCTGCAGTGGCGATCATCTCCCCTCTCCTGGACCCAGCCTGCAGCTGACTCGGAGGTCCGCAGAGGCGGCTCTGGGGGGACCAGAGGGTCTGGGCTGGCGGCTGGGGCAACACCTCCACCAGTCCTGAGGGGTCGAAGCTAGTGCAAGAGGGCAGGTACTGGGGGCGGTGCAGGCACCACGGGGTGCACGGAGGACACAGGGACTGCCAGGGGAGCAGACCAGGGATGCCCAGCGCCTGACTCAGAACTACTGAGGGGTCAGAAGCGGCGGGGCCAGGACCCTGGTGGACAGGAGGTGGCGAATCGGTCCTCACCTCCAAGGCAGTGCACGGAGGGTACGCCGCGAGATGGTCCAGGCGCCTCGCACCTGTCGCAGAAGGTGTTGGGGGCGAGAGGGGTCGCAGCTAGTATCCTGCGTGTGCTGGCGGACTACCTGAGGCTCACAGCACAGGAAATCGTGCTCCACCACACAGGGCAAGAAGAAGGAGCTCACCAGCGCCTGCTGTGATTAGGTCTCAGGTGGTGAAGGTGACCAGGAACTGCAGGTCAGGGGCTTGAGGGGCACGGCTGCCCAAGGCGCTCTGTGCCCAACGCCTCCGACCCTGGACGTACCCAGTACTGGCTCCGGCCGTCCAGGGATCACCCGGCCTCATGAGCTGGGCTCCTGGACACAAGACAAGCCGCCCAGGTGCATTGGTGGCGGGGGCGCGGGTGGTGCAGCTCCAGGACTGCCCTGATAGAGGGAAGGGGGCGGCATGGCCTTGCCTTTGAAGCAGGTGGTGAAATGCAGGTCGGCATCAGCCAGGAAAAGGTGCAGATCTGGGGCAGGCGGTGGCGCATTACTCTCAGAGGGCAGGTCAGGGTAGGGAAGCTTGGTTGGTCCCCAGGCCTGGCCCTGTTTAAATGTGCAGCCATTTTTAAATGTGAAACCATAAAAACCTCAGAATTTTTATGGTTTCATGCCACACATTTAAGTCTTCTATCAGTCCACACAGTCTGGAGAGGGGAGCATGGGAGACAAATCTGAGGCCTGTGTCTGCCAGCGGCCAGGAGCCAAAGAGGAGCCCTCGCGATCAGGCAGCGCTGGAGCCTGAGGGAGAAGTGCAGGAGCCCGGGAGAGCCCGACTGCGCCCACCTGCACGCGCAGCGCCTGGAGTGGCTGCAAGAGCAGCAGCCGTTGGGCGCAAGGGCAGGGACGCAGTCTGGGGCGCGTGCACTGGAACCCAACGGGTTTACTTGTCCAGTTCCGTCTGGGACTTTGGAGGGCGCGGAGTGTCAGTGCTGGCGATTGCGGACAAAGCGAGTTGACTTGTCGAATTACTCTCTGGGGGAAGGGTGAAGCCCCCGGTGGGGGGAGGGAAGGGGAAGGCCTGGGAAAGTGAAGCAGGGGTGGGGTGGGGGTGCGGTGGGGGTGGGAGGGTAAAGCCCCAGGGCGGAGGTCGAGGTGTGTGTGAGCACATAGCCCCCTCCATGAAGAAGATCTTCAGCCTCTGGAGTAAGCAGGGGCAGCAGTCCCCTGGCTTTGTCACCAGCCTGCGGAAGATCAGGGGCAGCGTCGCCTGTGACACTGGCAGCATTGATGAGAGCTTCACGCAGCCCAGGTACCACATTCGAGCCCGACAGCTGTGCGAGATCCACAAAGCTGCCAGCCGGGGTCAAGTGGACAAAGTCCAGCAGCTCCTTTTCCACAAGAAAAGCGGCGTGAACCACAGAGACACTGAGAGAAGGTGATGGGACAGCGCCCAGAGGTGGGGCGGGCTGGGAGCTGTGCCAGGGGAGCCACCGCCTAGGTGGGCCAAAGGAGCCCATCCCTCCTGTCACAGAGGGCTCCCGGCTCCTGGCAGTGAAAACGTTGGGGAGGAGTCCCCAGGCCACCTCTGACCAGCCACACACATCTCTATCTGGCTTTCCATCCACGTACAATTCCTCTTATAGAACACTTTGGTGACAAATTTCAAGTCACTTAAATAACAGAATTAAATGTATAGGGCGCTGTGGGTTTTTTTTTTTCCATTTTTTTTTTTAATTTTTATTGTTGGGGATTCATTGAGGGTTCAATAAGCCAGGTTACACTGATCGCATTTGTTAGGTAAAGACCCTCTTGCAATCCTGTCTTCCCCCAAAAGGTGTGGCACACACCAAGGCCCCACCCCCCTCCTTCCCTCTCTTTCTTCTTCCTTTCTCCACCCCTCCCTCCTTCTTTCTCTCTCTGCTCTCCCCTTCCCCCACCCACACCGTGACATTAATTGTCCTCATATCAAAATTGAGTACATAGGATTCATGCTGTTTTCTTTAATTGCTCTAGGGGTACAAGTGTTTTCTGGTACATGGATGAATTGTATAATGCTGAGGTCAGGATTTTCAGCTTACCTGTTGCCAGAATGTGTACATTGTACCTGTAGGTAGAGGTTTGTCTATCACCCCCACCACGTTCTTTGATTGCAGTGTCCATTACACCACGTTATGACCACATATACCCCGTTTAACTCCCTCTTGTGAGTAAGACTAGGTGATACTTCACCTAAGATGCTAGCCTGAAATTCCATCCAAAATGCTGTAAAGGATATTATTTCCCTTCTTTTTAGGTTTGAGGTTTCCCTTTTTAGGTTTGAGGTTTTCCCTTTTTAGGTTTCCCTTCTTTTTATGGCATCTATGCCATAGTGTATACAGAGGGTGCAAAAAATGTATACGCATTTTAAGAAAGGAAGAATCTGTATTAAAATTGTAACACTCAAGTCACATTGACTTCTACAACTGTAAGAGGTCCTAAAAGGTGATTTGTAGTCATCTTTTGTTATCAGTACATACTGAGTTTTGCAATTTTGGTACAGTTTTTTTTTTTTTTTTTTCCTTAAGATGTGTGAACAGTTTCGGGCATGTGAGATCTGACAACTAAATTCGTGAACTCACCCTAGAAAAAGTGCTACATACCTCAGTTCCGAATATCATTATACTTAACTTCCGAGTACTCCCTTTGGGAAGCTGTGCAGTGACATCAGTGCCTAGTTCACCCTTCAGAGCAAGTTTGGGACTCTTACTGGAATGACCTTCAGAGCTGTCATTGTACAAGTCTGACAGTTCAGTTCACGATCTTGCTACCATGTACCTGCATCGGTAGCACTGTCCAAACAACTAGGCAAGGTTTCATAACCTGCTCACGTCTGTTGTGGCAGTGTCTTTTTGAGTGGCGTTCATTATTGTGTTTGCATGTGTTTGTGTGCCGTACAAAAACCGCCTTAATTAATCCAGTCCTCTTTAATTTTGGTTTTGCCATTATTGTTTTGGAGGTCTTAGTCATAAATTATTTCCCTAGACCAATATTTAAAGTAGCTTTTTCTACGTTTTCTTTTAGAATTTTTATGGTTTCATGCCACACATTTAAGTCTTCTATCCATCTGGAATTAATTTTTGTGAGTGGTAATAGATAGGGGTCAGGGTTCATTTCTTCTGCATGTGGCTATCCAATTTTCCCAGCACCATTTATTGAATAGGGCTTCTTTCCCCAGCGTATGAAGTCTGCTTTGTCGAAGAATGGTTAGTTGCAGGTAGGTTGTACTAAAGTGTGTTCTGTTTTGTTGGTCTATGCTGCTATCTCCCATTGTGGTATAGTTTGAAGTCTGGTAGTGTGATGCCTCCAGATTTTTTTTTTCTTTCATTAAGATAGCTTTGGCTGCCGGGCGCAGTGGCTGACACCTGTAATCCCAGCACTGTGGAAGGCTGAGGAGGGAGAATTGCTTGAGCTCAGGAGTTTGAGACTCGCCTTGAGCTCAGGACTTCGAGACTTGCCTGGAGAATTGCTTGAGCTCAGGAGTTCGAGACTCGCTCAGGGGTGAGACCCCGACTCAGGAGTAGGGCGTAAGCCCCATATACCAGAGGTGGCAGGTTCAAACCCGGCCCTGGCCAAAAACTAAAAAAAAAAAAAAAAAGAGGAAAAACCCAGCCAGGCACCTCAGGGAGCCCCTGTAATCCCAGTGGTGTCTGGAGGCTGAGACAGGAGGGTGCCCACAGCCCAAGTCTGAGGTTGTGGTGAGCTACCACGCCCACTGCACTCTGCACAGGGGCATAGGGTGGGAACCTGTCTCAATAACAACAACAACAAAAAGTAAAGAAATAAAAAATAAGCAACAAAATAAAATTTTTAAAAAGCCAAAAAAAAATAATAAAATTAAACAAACAAACAAACAAACAAAAAAGATTGCTTTGGCTACTTGGGCTCATTTTGGTTCCAACTCAGAGTGTAGAATTATTTTTTTCTAGATCTAGGAAATACGACTGTGATAGGAATTGTACTGAATCTATAAATCACTTTGGGTAGTATGGACATTTTGACAATGTTGATTCTACTGCATGGTATATATATGTATGTATATATATTCTGTTGCATGATTCTATAAGCATGATACAGTTTCCATTTGTTTGTGTTCCCTGTGATTTCTTTCCTTGATGTTTTCTAATTATTTTTAGAGACATCATCTTTTGCCTCCTTAGTTAAGTATACTCCTAAGTACTTTATTGTTTTTTTATAGCTTTTGTGAATGGTTTTTGATTTGACTCTTAGCTTGACTGCTCCTGATTTATGTACATTGATTTTATCACCTGAGACTTTTCCAATAGTCTCTTGGTGAAGTCTTGGGGATTTTTTTAGGTATGAGATTATATCATGAGTGAAAAGTGATAGTTTGTCCTCCTCTTTTTCAGTGTGGATACCTTTTATTTCTGTCTGTTGGCTGATTGCTCTGTCCAGGACTTCCAGAACGTTGAATAGAAATGGTGATAATGGGAACCCTCGTCTTGTTCCAGATCTTAGGGGGTGATTTTAACTTGTCCCCACGCAGTATGATGTTGGCTATGAGTTTGTCATGTATGACTTCTGTTTTGAGATATGAGCTTTCCTTTCATGCCCAGTTTGTTGAGGGTTGTTTTATCATGAAAGGGTGCTATATTTTGCCTAATGATTTGTCTGTTGAGATGATTATATGGTGTTATTTTTGCTTTAGTTTCTATAGTGAATCTGATTTATTTATTTACGTATTTTGAACCATCCTTGCATCCCTGGGGTGAAGCCCACTTGGACATGGTGAGTTTATCTTGATGTACTGTTGAATTCAGTGTGATAGTAATCTACTGAAGGTATTTCCATCTATATGCCTAAGGGATATTGGCTTTTAATTTTCTTCTTTTCACATTTTTCATTAATTTATTTTTCTTTTTAGTTTTCTTCCTTTGTTGTGTCCTTTCCTACCTTTGATATCAGGGTGATATTGGCTTCATAGAAAGAGCTGGTGAGGAGTCCCCCATTCTTGATGTTATGAAATAATTTCTGCAATGTGGGTAACAGCTCCTCTTGGTAGGTCTGATATAATTTGGCTACAAATCATCTTGTCTGTGGTTCTTAGTATTGTGAGATATTCTCCATGGAGCATGGCATTACAGGGATGGTGCTGCCAAGGGTTTCCCCATAGAGTTCGCAGTCTCACCTAGGTCAGGCTATTTAGGCAATGGTTATGGGTTCTCAGAATGTGGGTATTTGCTCAGGCTGAGTCCTGGTGTATTGGTGGCTGAAGTCTGTTTTTCCCTGGTGAGGTGCTACACCTTGGGGCAGTTGTATGAACTGAGTTGTAGTGGAGGAGTCTCAGGGGTAGAGTACTGGGGTCTAAGTGCTGCACTGGAAACTCAGGAGTGATGTCCTAGACCTGGCATGAGCTCTGGAGCCACAGGGGCAGAGCCCCTGGCTCTGGTATGAGAACCTCATAGCCAGAATTGGGATGACCATGACCATTTTTCTCAAAACGTTAATTCTTCCTATGCTTATTGATTTGACATAAACCAAATAAAAATTCACAGTTTTCCAATTTTAAAGTTACACATATTGTTTCTTACTACAAGAGTTAATTCTATTAAGTATAGAGAATAAATGTCTTAACACAATAGTTAAGTAAATGAGGTGAAGGCTATATTAACTAGTTTGTATTCCAAATTGTATAAAAAAATCAGCACATTGTACCCCACAAAGGCATTAATGTATAAAAAGAAGAAAATATTTGTAACGGAGGGAAAATAAGATTTTCCCTCCTAAATATCAACATGTGGTATTAATTTTTACAAATTAATCATTTACCTAATAGCTGAAGAAAATATATATAAATGGAACAGAATAGAAAATCCAGACACTCAAATATATGTAAGAATTTAGAACAATGGCAACACTTTATATAGCTGGAAAAGATGAACTATTATGCTTTGTAGAAAACTAGCTAGATTTTTATGTCACAAAATGAGGTCCTAATTGAATATAGATTTAAAATTTTATTTTGTATGAGAACTATACTAGAACTGTACACACAAATGCCTATTTATATAGGCACTTTTTTTTTTTTTTTTTTTTTGCAGTTTTTGTCTAGGGCTGTGTTTGAACATGCCACTTCCGGCATATTGGGCCGGCACCCTACTCCTTTGAGACACAGGTGCCACCCTATACAGGCACATTTTAATGGTGACAAAGATCTTCCTGATAAATGACCTCACAAGCAAGCATTCTCCAGGTTGATTTAGCAAAATTCAAATTAAAATCCACTGTTTATTAGAAGAAATTAACAAAGGAAAGAGAACATAATTGTGAAATATTTATAAATGTGTGTAAAGATGGAAAATATGTCTTCATTCTACAAAGAATTCTTTCAAACTGAGACAAATACTAAGGTATGATTTAAAATTAGGCAAAGTGCCTTTTTTAACATCTACAAGTGACCTATGCCCTTAGTGTACTTGGTAAGAGAGAGAATTTAAATGAAAAGATGAATGAAGTACTGTTTTTATCCACATAATAAGTTTGTGAGAATTCACAGCAATGGTCCTTATAGTGCTGCTAAAAATTTAAGTTGCTGATGACTTTCCACATAAAAAGCTTGGTGGTAAACACCACATTTTCAAAATGTGCATGCTTTTTACTCATGAATTCCATGACACTAAAGTGTCTTTAGAAAATAATTGGAAATATATGCAATTTATTTTTCTCAGCATTGCTTAAAATAACAACCTATAAAGAAATACTCATACAACAGATTTCAGAAATAGAATTTCAGTGTATTCATAGGACAGAGTAATTTGTGACTGCTAAAGATGGCGTTACTTACACAAGTGTGTTCACACGCAAAGATGTAATTGGCATCTCTAGTAAGAATAAAAATGAGTATGATAATGCATGTGCACAAAAGTCTATGGTCTTGTGTTAGCTAAACTATGCCCAAAATATGATGGAATCTGTTCTTTCCAGGCATTGGCATTAGACGTGAACTTTTTTTCTATTTTTGATCTGTGATTTTCCCCAATGGGTGTGTGTGAAAGCTTGAAAGTTTATCTCTAATGAAATAATCCATTGGAAGAAGAATGACTCTTGTAGAGGTGAAAATCAATTTTTGCTTTCTGTAAATATTTCTTTTTTGGTTTTTTTGGAGACAAAGTCTCAGTTTATCATTCTTGTTAGAGTGCTGTAGTATCATCTCTCACAGCAACCTCAAACTCGTAGGCTCAAGCACTCTCTTGCGTTTGCCTCCCAAGTAGCTGGGACTACAGGAGCCCGCCTAAACACCCCGACTGTTTTTAGAGATGGGGTCTCTCTTGCTCAGGCTGAACTGGGACTCCTGAGATGAGGCAATCCACCGTCCTCCATCTCCCAGAGTGCTAGGATTACAGGTGTGAGCTGCTGTGCCCGGCTACTATTGTTATCTTTATTGTGGATTGGGATCTTCTTTCAACTTTTAGCCTCTTCAGAAGTAAAGGAAATCTTTTATCTGTGCTTGTATATTTTATTTCATGTGTTTTTATTTTATAGATTTCTTATGATGTGCTTTTATAGATTAATCATTTATTTTTTATCCACTGTGTCCATATTAAGATAAAAATAGCAAATATAAATGATTTTTGCCTTTGTAAAGTATTGCTTTTCTGTATGTGTTTTCTTGAAGAATATTGAATTTGCTGACTATATTTGTGCATTTCAATCTGTTTACACATTGAGCTTGACATTGAGCTACCCTGAATACTTATTATGTAGCAGACCTATTTCACTTTTTTTAGCGATCCTTTCATCCTTATAAAGTTCATGTTTCCTTGCCCAGCCTTAGAAAATTCAGAGATTTATAAATGGAATATTAGGAGTTAATCTCAAATGAATCTTTTACTCCTTCTTGTCAAACTAAAATATGTCTGAAGTTAGAAAATTGCTAAAGATCATCTTGAACTTCCCTTTGAAAATATATAATAGTCAAATACTAATAATAATCATTTAAAATATTTGATTTACTTACATTTGATCAATCAAAACATTGAATAGATAGATGAGCCACACTTCTTCATTTAAATCATAAGTTTCTTTTGGCTTAAAGTAAGAATTTCTTTGTTTTAAAACTTTTTATTATTTCCTCCCTCTTTCCTCATGGTACTTTGAAGAACTGAAGTTTGCCTAAATGCCAGTCATATGACTAGAAATGCAATAGACCTATTTTACATACTGTGTTCCACTGAGTGGAAGGCACAGTGGATTGTGTGATGCCCCATTATCTTAAGTATACATGGGAGTTTTTTTTTTTAAATGCTGTAATAAGTTGTGAATTACAAGTGGCATTCCACTGTCAGACATGTTAAAATGTGAGAAAAACAGCATCTGAGAATTATTGACATACAGTGCTATCGCTGATTATTCAAACATACCAAAAATGGGTATAATTACATCATTTTACTTGATTTAAATGTTGTCTTTGTTACATAGCAGTAACTAATAATTATGATACCTAATATTCTTGATCTGTTATCTGTGTTAGGAATACTTTGCATAGATTCTCATTTGAGCATCAGAGTGGTGACCTGTGAGAAAGCTACTACTTTTACTGATAAGGAAATTGAGACAGAGAAATTGTAAGCAATAGCTATTAAGGCACAGAGCTTAAAGTAGGATCCAAACCCAAGCTGAACTGAATCCAAGGCCAGCTGCACTCTATTCAAATAGGTTGTTGTTTCATTCATGTGGAGGGTGATGAGTGCTAAGGAATATTGTACTTTCTTTACAAGAAAATGATATATGTATTCAAAAGCAGAGGAAAACTTATTATTTACTATGTACAATAAAATAAGTGTATGTTTTGAGATTGTGCACCACAATTTCCTCAAAAACCCTCTTCCTTCCACAGGACTGCACTGCATTTGGCCTGTGCAAAGGGCCATCTAAAAGTGGTGAGGCTCCTGATGAGCAGACAATGCGAGGCTGATGTGGTTGATAATGAAGGCAGGACACCTTTGATGAAGGTATATAGCAGCCAACTAGTTCAGCTTGAGCATTTAAGTCAAATCGATTGACTTAAATGCATAGAATACATAGAATAAAGTTGAAGTTATCTCCTTTCAATACAATGACGTGGTGAAACCTGTGGAATGCTTACTTTGAATTCCTAACGACTGCCATCTATTTCTTGGTCTAATACTGACAGGCTGTCCAATACCAGGAAACAGAATGTGCATTTAATCTGCTAGACTATGGAGCAGATCCAAATGTAGCGGATGACTACGGCAACACAGCTCTCCACTATGCTGTGTACAATGGGAATATGGTTTTAATAACAAAACTGCTTTCATGTGGTGCAAATATCGAAGCCAAAAACAAGGTATAGCTCAAACTCCTTTATTTTCAAAATATGGTGGTATGTTAAGGCATTTCTTTCAATATTGTAATATGTAAAGGTCAGTTTCCATAATTGGAAGTTCAGGCATTCCCTGAATGAAAATGCAGAAGGTATCCCCAAAATGGATACGTATTTTAAGAAAGGAACATACGGTATTAAAATTGTAATGCTCAATTCACATCTGACTTCTGGAATTAGGAGGGACACAAGATACAAATTAAAGGGTACACATAAAGCTCGTGTTCCACTATTTTAAATTGCACACAAATTTTATGGCCACCCTGTATAAAATAACAAATGTTATTAGTATGTGTGTATACATTGAGTATTAGAATTTTAATACAATTTTTTTTCCGAATGTGTGTGTACATTTTTGGTACATTCTGCATTTTGAAATAATTGCTTCTCATTTAACTTTAACTATTGATACTTTTCAAGAAGTAGTAGGGGATATAGCTTTCTTATATGGATTTATTGTAAACTAAATTTGTTAAATTTAATACTTTCTCCTGTTTGAATATTTTTCCCACCTAAGGTATTTTTTTTAATTAGTGTAAAGCACCACAAGAAAGGAAAATTTGCTCTGTAAATAGGCTTTGTCTTAAAACTTTTCCAAAACAAACTAATTCTATCAATACTATAATTGGAAATCTTATTGTTCACAAATTCCTAAAACATAAATCTCTGTGAGAAAGAGACTTATCTGTCAGTGTCAATGCTTAAGAGAGAAAAATGGAAAGAAAAAAACAAAGCAATTATAAATAATGCAGGTCATTTGGAAATCAAGTAATTGAAGGGAAATACCAAGATGTCATTTATTGTCTGTATTATTTTTTCCTTCTATTGTTTTTCCAGCTTATGCGTTTAAACCAGGTTCTCTTCAGTTTAGGGGATGATCATTCTCTATTTGGGAAAGAGAGTTAATGAGTACTAAACTTGCCTAGAGATCGGTGGTAAGAGGACTCTGATGAACCTAGATTGGCAGCGAGTCAGTGGACATCAAATAGGAAGCCAGAGGGCAGAAGAGATGATTGCCTGACTCCTCCTATCCCTCCAGAAATGGCTGCTCACATAACAAGTTTGGACACTGCTTTCAAATCTGAAATGTCTGGGTAGGAAAATGGGAGATAAGGAGCTTATTAAAAGGAAAATCAGATTGCATTTTGAGTTTGCTAATACCTGCTCTCTGCCTTTCTGGAAAATTAAATGTAATTTTCAGTAAATAACTCCATCTCTTACTCTTTCCGCTTTCTTCCTGGCTAGATTCCCCAATAATAAAGGGAATTGTCTATGGATGAGAGATGAGACTGAAGTGATGGTCAGCTGCACTGGTTTTCAGCTAGAATTGTGCATCATAGTGACCTGGGGAGATTAAAAATATATAGTATAAATCTAGGTACAGATTTATTAATCCTAATAAGACACAAGGATATTTAAAAATATTTTCCTGAAGCCGGGCATGGTGGCATGTGCTTGTAGTCCCAGCTCCCAGGAGGCTGAGGTGGACAGATTGCATCAGTCTAGGAATCTGAACTCAGTCTGGGGCTGGGTGACAAGCAAGACCTACAATAGTAAAACAACAATAGTAAGAAACTTCCTTGAGCTTTTACTACACCCCTGGTTAATAACCACTGAACACATGAATGTACTGTGTGAATTCCCACATCTCAAAAACCTTGTTGTGAAGACTCTAGAGGAGTTGGAGTTTAATGGGTGGCACTTCCTTCAAGTCTCTCCTTTCCAGTAACATTAGCCTATCTTTTATCTCTGTTTCTCTACCTCTGTGGTTGAGAAGCTAAAGGGAATATTGTTGATAATATTGTCAGCTTACAGATAATACTGTGTTCCTTCCAACCACCAATCATTCACTGCCATGAAGTGGTTGATTTCAAATTAGATTATGTTCAGTCTTTCAGTAGTAGAGGTTGCATTTTTTAGGGTCTTTTCTCTGTTATTCAGGTACTTACGTTGACAAATGTTTCTTACAAGTAGGGTTATCTCAAGTGGAATAAGTATCAAATATTGAACAAGTTTTTAGTTGAAGCTGCATTATGGAATATCTTAGTATGTCTGGTAAGTTCGTATAGCTTTGGCACCATCAGCATGGCAGTTTTAAGCATTGAAAACCACAAATGTAGAAGACTAGAGATAGGAATTTCAAAAACGATGTAGTTTCAGCAATCCTATGAACTAGCCATCTATTTGGTTAACAACCAGGGAAAATTCAATGCCAATATAGTTTATAAATGAATAATTGGAATAATGATCAGAATAATTGTTGGAATAATTATTGAAGTGTTTATTATGAGTTTTAATAGCAATATTTATTGCATGTTGTGACTTGATTTCTTTTAGTAAAACATATGATACCAAAGAAAGGAAAGATTTTACATGGAAATAAATACTTGCTTCACACATAGTGACCAACTGAAAATCATGGTACATCCATAGCAAATAGGAAAACGCAAGGGCTAAGTGTGGCCCATAGGTAGGTTTAGTTTGCATCCATAGAGTGAGCCAACCTGTGACCTTAGGAGACTCAAGCAGAAGTCTTGACTTCAGGCTTCTCTTCAGAATGAAACCTGCTATCCCTGAGCCCATAATATTGTTGAGTGTGCTGTGCAGAGATTGCCCCTTTATTTGAGGCACAGGTCATCCACTTTAATGCTGTGCATACCTGGGCACTTCACTCAGATCACCTACTTTGTCTCTGTAAGTATTTCAGTGTACCACTCCTGCTTTATGGTATATTTTGATAAAGATTTGAAGGTTTCAAAACAGTTTATATTTATTTAAAATGGATAGTCTATATTTTGTACAAATCCCTTATTAATAGGGTTGAGTTGTGGAATTTAAAAGTGATTTGACAATTCTTTCCTTCCTTCCTTCCTTCCTTCCTTCCTTCCTTCCTTCCTTCCTTCCTTCCTTCCTTCCTTCCTTCCTTCCTTCCTTCTTTCCTTCCCTCCCTCAGTTCTTTCCCTCCCTCCCTCCCACTCTTCTTCCCTATCTTCCTTCCTTCCTGTCTTTTTTTCTTCTTTTTCTGGGAGAGAGTCTCACTCTGTCACCCCAGCTCTAGAGCATAGTGGAATCATTGTAGCTCACTGCAACCCCAAACTTCTGGGCTCAAGCAATCCTCTTGCCCCAGCCTCCTCAGTACCTGGGGCTACAGGCATGTGCCACCATGCCTGGGTAATTTTTGTCTATTTTTAGTAAAGATGGGATCTCCCTCTTGCTTGGGCTGGTCTCAAACTCCTGATCTCAAGCAATCCTCTTCTCTCAGCTTGTAACAGGATGCTAGGATTATAGGTGTGAGAAACTGCACCTGCCCTCGTTTTCTTTATATATACCAGAAATAGTTACCTTCACATTAGAATGTCTTTTTAGGTCCCTTATGGTTATAGTTGCATAGGTTATGCATACTGTAGACAACACTAGATCTTTCTCCTTAGAGAAATGCCAGTCATATGTAGTGGCTTTCATTATGCTAAAAAGAAATCCCTATGGATCTGTATTAGAATTTTTGTTGATAAGGCATTTTATTTTTATTTATGATTTTTATTTTACCTAAAATAAAAAAGAACAGAATGGAAATGAATGTTTAAAAGGAGATATACATGAGGAAACTAGAATTATTGTTATCATTTCAAATAAAATTCCATCCCAAGCTTTCTAACAGCTAAGATAAACTATCATTTCTAATAAGAGAAAACCCATAGACCATTTAATAATTGGCAATTAAAGTTCATTTCAAACCCAGCTCTTCTAATTCAGAGTCCATTTCCTTAGTCATCCATATGGAGCAGGAGTGCCTGACTTTGGGATCTAGGATCCTGATGCTACTTACAGAAGAAATCCAAGCAAGTTAGTGAAACCGGGAAGAAAGCTTCCCCTTTGATGGAAAGCTCTCAACACTTTATCTCCCAAACTAGAATTCCTCATGTGCTAATGTCTGTTCAAAATGGTGTTGTAAAATGGGGATCAAAGAAAGTGTAAAGATTTCTTGATGATGAAATTTCTTCATAGTGCACAGATTTGTAATCTTAAGCATAGATTATGGAATCTTTCTCATGGGATATAATCCTCAACTTACAGTGATGTAAATATTCTTTGACACATAGTTTACAAAACACTGCTCTAAAGAGAATAATTTAGATCATAATTCAATAAAAATATTCAAAGCATTTACTACTGTGTCTTAGTATTTCCAAATATAGGGATAAAAGAAATAGCCTGTGCCCTCAAGGAGCTCCTGGTTTCGAAGGGAGACAATCAATTACACTACACCATGATAAATTCCATGATAGAAGCAGAGTCTTCAAAGTGGTAAATGTGTTAAAGGAGCTTTAGAGATGGCCGAAGTTAATGTGGTGAGGCAGGGGAGGGGTGATTCAAGGTGAAGGAGCAGTGCCTGGAAAGCACAGAAGGAAGGAAGTGCTTTCTATTACTTTCTACATTACATGTGTACGTTCATGAAATCTTACGTGAGGTTTTCACTTGAGTTGAGGAATATGTGATTTTGTGAATTATAAATTGTTTTTCCTGTTTTACAGAAGCAACTTACACCACTTTTACTTGCCATAAATGTAAAAAGTCTTAAAATGGTGGAATTCTTGGTGAAGAACAAAGCAGATATAAATGCAGTTGATAGACATGAAAGGTACAGTAGACTTTTTATTCCAGACTATTACGAGGGTACATACGATTTGGTTACATAGTTTGCTTTTATACATTTTAAGTCAAAGTTATAGGTGTGCCCTTCATCCAGAAATTGTACAATGTACCCATGGGGTACAGTGTACCCATTGGGTGGAAATCCATACATCCCTTTCTCCCCCCTCCCCTACTTAAGGTTTCTGGAGTTTTGCTTTCATATGAACAATATGCACCATAGGTATGATCCCACCATTCACCCTCCCTCAATCTGACCTCCCCCCCTCCCCTCCCATCTCCCTTTCCTCTCTCATCCCCCCTCCTCCTGCCTTCATCCTGGGCCATAGTTGTGATCTACTCTTCATATGAAAGTGTGAGTGATTGTAAATTGGTTTCATAATAGTACTAAGTACATTGGATATTTTTTTCTTCCATTCTTAAGATATTTTACTAAGTAGGATATGTTCCACCTCCATCCATGTAAACGTAAAAGATGTAAAATCTCCATCTTTTTTAAGGCTCCATAATATTCCATGGTGTAAATATTCTACAATTTATTAATCCATTCATGGGTCGATGGGCACTTGGGCTTCTTTAATGACTTGGCAATTATGAATTGCGCCGCAATGAACAATCTGGTGAAAATATCTTTGTTATAAAGTGATTTTTGGTCTTTTGGATATACACCTAGTAGAGGAATTGCAGGATCCGATGGAGGGTCTACTTTTAGATCCCTGAGTATTCTCCATCTCTTCCAAAAGGGACGTATTAGCTTGCACTCCCACCAGCAGTGCAGAAGTGTTCCCTTTTCTCCATATCCATGCCAACATCTGCAGTTTAGGGATTTTATAATGTGAGCCACTCTAACTGGAGTTAGATGATATCTCAAAGTGGTTTTCATTTGCATTTATCTGATGATTAAAGATGAGCATTTTTTTTCATGTATCTGTAGGCTGTGCGCCTCACAGAGAATAGTCTCCAATTCCATCCATGTTGTTACAAAAGATGTTCGACCACCATTTTTCTTGTGGCTGAATAGTATCTGATGGTGCATGTATGCATGTTTAGATGCACACACATGAAATATATATATATATATCACATTTTATTAATCCATCCATGTGTTGATGGTCACTGGGTTGTTTCCACGTCTGTGCAATTGTGAATTGTGCTGCTATCAAGACTCAAGTGAAAGTGTCTTTGTTATAAAATGTCTTTTTTTTCCCCTTTGGGCAAATTTCTAGTAGAAGGATTGCAGGATCAGATGGAAGGTCCACTTTAGGTTCTCTGAGTAATATCCATATTTTGCATAGAGGTTGGACTAGTCTGCTGTCCCACCAAGAGTGTATGAATATTCATTTCTCGCCACATGTATGCCAGCATCTGTGCTTTGGGATTTTATAATGTCAGCCATTCTCCCTAAGGTCTAGTAAATATTTTCACTGTCGTTTTGATTTGCATTTCCCTGATGATTAGGGATGTTGAGCATTTTTTTCATGTGTTTTTGGCCATTAGTCTATCTTCATGAGAAAAGTTTGTGTTCATATCTCTTTTCCCAGCTTTTAATGAGATTGATCACTTCTCATTGATGGACTTGAGTTTTTTGTAGATGCTCATTATCGGTCCTTTCTTGGATGTGTAGCATGCAAGTATCTTCTCCAACTCTGTGGCATTTACTTTGTTGATTATGTCCTTCCTTGGCTGTGCAGGAGCTGTTAAACTTCATCAGGTTCCATTTACTTATTTTTGCCATTGGGGTCTTTTTTATAAATTTCCTTAGGCTGATATCTGTAACAGTTTTTCCAAAACTGTTTCTTCTAGAGTTCTTGTAGCATCATGCCTTAGGTTTAAATGTTTTATACATCGTGACTTAATTTTTGTGAGAGGTGTGGGTCCTGTCTCAGTCTGTTACATGTGTCTATATAGGTCTCCCAGTACCACGTATTGAATAGGGATTCTTTTCTGTTCTGATCCATAGGTCTTTACCTTTAGTTTTTTTCCTTATTAAATCATAACTGTGTACATTAATGCATTTTGGGGGTGCAGCATGCTGATTTGATATACAATGTGGAACACTTACATCTAACTGATTGACATAAACATTTCCTTACTTATTTGTTGTGGTAAGACATTTATACTCTATTCTTAATAGTTTTCAAATGTATCGTTGCATTAGCACATTAGGTGAGGTCCCCCCAAATATCCTCCCTCCTCCTGACCTCCCCACTCCCCTTCCCTCTTCCTCCTCTTCCCTGCTTCTTTCTGGACTATAGTTATGTTTTACCATTCCTATGAATGTGTACGTGATTGAGTGCCGGCCACGTGCTCCAGGGCTGGTAGGTTTGAACCTGGCCCAGGGCAACTAAACGAACAAACAAACAAAAAAGAAAGAGAGAGAGAGTTTATCTTTATTTTCATGATAATACCATGATGTTTTGATTACTATAGCCCTGTAGTATTGCCTGAATTGTGATAAAGTGATGCCCCATATTTGTTCTTATTACATAAGATTGCACTGGCTATTCAAGGGTCTTTTCTTATTCCATATAAAGTGTAGAACTATTATTTCAGTAACTCAAAATGTGACATTGGTATTTTTAATAGGAATCGCATTGAATCCATAAACCACTTTGGATAATATAGACATTTTAACAATGTTGATTCTGCCAATCCATGAACATTAAATGTTTTTCTATCTCTTTAAATCCGCTGTGATTTCTTTTCTTAGTGTTTTATATATCTCCCTATAGAAATCCTTCACCTTTTTTGTTAAATGTATTCCAAAATATTTCATTATATTTGATACTATTGTGAAGGGCATCGTGACTTTGATTTGATTTAATGGTTTACTATTGTTGGCATTTATGAAAGCAACAGGATTGTGTACATGGATTTTGTTACCTGAGATGGCACTCTCTTTATTTATCAATTCCAAGAGTCCCTTGGTTGAGTTGTTGGGGTTTTCTATTTATAAAATCATATCGTCAGCAAAGAGTGATAGTTTGACTTCTTCTTTCCTGTTTGGATACCCTTGACGTTCTTCTCTTGTCTCATTGCTCTGGGCAGGACTTTCAGCACTGTTGAATAGTAGTGGCAAGAGTGGGCATCCATGTCTGGTTCCAGTTCTAAGCAGGAATACTTATAGTTGTTTTTTTTTTTTTTTTTTTTCATTTAATATGATCTTGGCTGAGGTTTTGTCATAGCTGGGTTCTACTATTTTGAAGAATGTCCCATCTATCCCAAATTTCTTAATATTCTTATTTAAAAAGGATGTTGAACTTTGTCAGATATATTTTCTGCATCTATTGCAATGATCATAGGGTCTTTGTTTTTACTTCTATCTATGTGGAAAATATATATATATATTTTTCCTTTTTTTATTCAGTTATAAACACACAGATCATAGATTTTCATATTTGAACCAGGTCTAAATAAGTTCATCAAAGTTTGCTTGTCTGGAAAAGATTTAGTTTCTCAATGAAATATGAAACTTAGTTTTTCAGGATACAAAATCTTAGGCTGGTAGTTGTGCTGTTTCAGAAGATTGAAGATAGAGGCCCTCTACCTTTGCACTTGTAGGATTTCTGCTGAGAAGCCAGTACTTTGGAGTGGAACATCACTTTGATTTTTGGATGACTCTTTACTTTCAGTTGTTCCATTAAAGAATATTGATCTTAGGTTACCTCTGAGCACTTTTTAGTTGGTATTACCAGATACCATGGATTAATCAGGGTTTTTTTTATTTTTCATGTTTAATTTCTACTCTATTTTGATATTTTATTTTTTATTTGGTCTGGGCACAGTAAAGAAAGATAGCTTTTGAGATGAATATTTCTCGTATTTAAGACAAGTCACAGGTGGGTAGGAAGGAGTCAAGGGAATAACATTAGAAGCCTGCAAGACTGTTGACTTCAGAGCTTCCTGGCTTGGGAAGTGTGTGACGTGGGGAACGCTACTTGCCACCAACTATGTTTTATCACATGAAAAATAGTATAACATTATGTCCTTTAAGGATTGTTTTATGAGAGTAAGATTATGTATATAACATCAAGTTCTTATCACATGAACATCAGCATCATTAACGGAAACTACTGTGACTACTGTTTTTTTTTTTGTGTGTGTGTGACTACTGTTATTAGTATTTTCGCTCTTATTGTCTTAAGCTTACTTATCTGATCCATACCTGACTTTGAATTTATACCATAGTATATAAGATTAGGGAAGAAATTGAGAATTCCTCACTTAAATCTTTGTGTATGTTAGATAAGTGACCTCAGCATAGTTTCTTACCAATCAATGGACTTTAAATTAGCAACTGGTACTTTGTAATACCCCAGTGGGATGGGAGGCTTCTTACAAAGATGAACACTTGAGCACCCAAGATGCTTGTGTTTATTAGTATATGGTAAACTCCACACAGAGAAGATGTTACAGAGGTAAAGTATATCAAATTAATTGTTTAAATAAATTTTTTAAAGTTCATAATACTGATGTTATCTCTTTGTTATTTTAGAAGTTCCCTCATAGTTGCAGTACGTTCTCAGTCAGAGGATATAGTCCAGTTTCTTCTTCAGCAAAGTATTGATGTCTTTTATCGAGATGTCTTTCGATTGACTGCAAAAGACTATGCCATTAATAGTGGTTATAAAGCATAAGTGTTTCACTTTATGGGGGCAAGACATGATTGCAAGAGGGACTTTACCTAACAATTGCAATCACTGTAACCTGGCTTATTGTACCCTCAATGAATCCCCAACAACAACAACAACAACAACAACAAAAAAAGAAATGTCCCACCTAAGCCTATTTTCTTTAAAAAAAAAAAAAAGATTAGTTAATCCTATATTGAGGTTTAAAATAAATGTAGCTATCTCATCTTTCTTACACATGAGGTGAGATTTCCTAGTTTGCTTTATGGTATTTTGGAATGGTAGTGAGCCAGTTGACTTCATCAGCCAGAAATTAAGGTAAGATAGACTAGTTAGAAGGAGCAATGGGTGCAGGATTCTTTCTCTCAGGACCTTTAACAGCTTTATTCCTAGAGATGACTGTGCTGTTCATTTCATTCTGTGTATAAATTCTATGAAGGAGATTAAAATAGTGTCATATCTCTGATTTTTCTAACTATTTATTTGGGTCCTAAAATGTCCATTTCATCAAAA